>NC_051429.1:4771419-4776419 GCF_015228065.2 Penaeus monodon
GTTGACTCTTAGAATATAAAAAATTTACTAACTTGAATCACAACTTACATTTCCTTAAAAAAATAAGTCACAAATAGAATAAATATATATATACTTCCTTATATAAAATACAAGAAGTTTTCCTCCTGTAATCTTTGAATCTAAAATCATGCTAGAAGTTCAGAACACTCGGTATAAAGCAGCAATGCACTTCCACATCTGTGACTTTTTATTGATGAGTGTAGGAGCAATCTTCTTTGAACACTGTGACATTCGTGCCATCTTTCCTAAGCCCCCTGTTCAATGAACAGCAGTGCATGTGGATAACTCTATGGAGACAAACACAAGTCATAAGACTCAAACTTGAGTTAAACTGACAACTACATATTAAGATAACATATACAACACAATCAGAAAAGATAACTTATAATGTCTAAGATGCTCTGGCTTAATGGCTTTATCCTTTGTTATGTCTCTCATGTGCCTTATAGATTTACCTTTCAAAGCAAAGGCCTATTACATATCTCACAGCAGTATGGCTTCCTCTTTTGTAAGTGTACGCTTATATGTCCTGACTAGACTAATGTCTGTGAGAACCCTTATTGCAAAACTTCACAGCTGTATGGCTTCTCCTTCGTAATGTACGCTCATATGTTGTATTTGGTTAGAGATATTTGAAAGTGTTTATTGCAAATCTCAACAGCTGATATGGTGTTCCTCCTGTGTATGTGAAGATCTCCATGTGGTTTCTTCGGACCACGCTCTGTGTATGAGAATGTCTTAATTACCAATCTCGTGCGCTTGGTATTAGGGGCTTCTCTTTTGTTTTGGTACTCTCGATGTTGATTACTAGAAGCTAAATTTTTGTGAGACATTTTTTATTACAAGTATGCTCACTATCTGTTATTGTTTCTCTTTTGTATGCACTCTCATATTCCTTACTACATGGCTTTGCAAATAGATAGGGCCTTATTGCGAAATTTCACATGTGTAGTATCTTGTGCTCTCTTTCCTTATGCCTTCCTCATTATGTATCCTCTAGACTTACCTTTTACTAGAAGTCTGAAGTGCCTTGTGTTGCAACGTGTCTCACAGCAGTAGGGTTTTCTCCTTTGTGTGTAACTCTGATGTGCCTACTATGTTTTGTAAAAGCGCTCAGAGAATGCCTTATTGCAAATCTCACAGCTGTATGGCTTCTCCTTTGTATGTGTTTCTCATGTGCCCTCAACAGATTCATTTTTCCATGAAATGTATTGTTGCAAATCTTCAGATTGTATGGGCTTACCCTTGGTGTGAACTCTAATGGGCGCTAATAATTTTACCTCTCTCCAGAGAAGGCTTATTTCAAATCTCACATCTGTTGCTTCTCCTTTGTATGTGTCCTCATGTTACCTCAACAGATTCTTTACAACGAGAAATGCATTGTTGCAAAATCTCGCAGATCTCCGGTGCCTTTCTAGATCACTTTTGGAATGGGAGTGTCTTATTGAAATATCAAGTTGTATGGCTTTCTCCTTTGTTTGGCTCTCATGTGAATCCTGATGTGACTCTCTTTAAGACACTTCCTTGCCACAACACCTGACATGTCAACAACATTTCCTTGTGGATTTCCATTTTAGGTTGTTGTATCCATCCTTCGATCTCCCTCGCTACGATCACTTTGAACCCCGTCTGATGTAACACGTACTTCTTCCACGTCCTTAGCCCCCAATGACACTTTTAACATGTCCATTACAATCCTGAACCAAGTTACATAAGTTCTTTTGCATGTGCCTCATGTCCTAGATCAGAAGGTTATTGAAAGAAATGAGCTGTTCATGTATTAAATTCATGTGGTTACACACCTATGCATGTGGGTCGCGCTTCATCTCCATAGCTCTAGGAATGCTGCCGTGCTGTTAATTCCCGGCCACTGTATCTTCGTGACATCTTCGCTGAGCTCTCTTTGAACACTGACTCCTGTGCCAACTATTTCCTTGCCTGTGAGTGGGGCTGCAAGGCATCGCGTCGCCGAGAAAACGCCATAACTCACGCACCCTGTAAATGGAAAATAGGACAAAAAATACCTGTCAACATTAACATCACTAGACCTGCAAAAAAATTAATCTTAAACACATATACATAACTAAACGCATATAACAATATTTCTACAATGCATATATATAGATATAAATATATATATATATATATCTCTATAAAAAATACTATAGATAATAGATATATATATATATATAACATTCATATATCATTATATATATACAGATATACAACATATATAAATATATACTCTTTGATATATCTATTTATATATATTAGATATATCTATATATATATATATATATATTAATATATATATAAGATAGATAGATAGATAGATAGATATAGATAAATTTAGTCTGATATCATTATATATATAGATAATGTAAGATATATGTATATATATTATATATATATATATATATAATATCTAGATATATATATTATATTATCCACCTATTGATATTGAATGTATAGATATATATGGTATTTATAATGATAAATATCTATATTCATATTGCTGTATATTTACATTTTCTATATAAATATAGATAGATGATAGATAGATAGATAGATGATAATATAAGCATATTTTCATAATTCCACATTAAAGTATTTCCAAAGATGTATATTCATTTATATATATATATATATATATATATATATATATATATTAATATAATATTTTTTGTAATTTAATAATATATTATTAATGTGGAATTATGAAAATATGCTTAATATTCATCTATCTATCTATCTATCTATCTATCTATCTATATTTATATAGAAAAATGTAAATATACAGCAATATGAATATATATATTTATTCATTTATAAATACATATATATTTATTCATTCATCAATAGGTGTATATATATATATATATATATATATATATATTATATATATATATATTTTATATATATATATATATATATATATATATATATATATATATATATATATATATATATGCATTTGTCTAAATATATGTATATATGCGTTTAGTTATGTATATGTGTTTAAGATTAATTTTTTTGCAGTGATGTTAATGTTGACAGTTATTTTTGTTCTATTTTCCATTTACAGGGTGATTATGAGTTTTCTCGGCGACGCGATGCCTTCAGCCCCACTCACAGGCAAGGAAATAGTTGGCACAGGAGTCAGTGTCAAAGAAGAGCTCAGCGAAGATGTCACCGAAGATACATGCCTGGAAATTAAAGAGGAGCTGCTTGATTATGGAGATGAAGCGAGAAATGATGTGTGTAACATGAATTTAATACATGAAAGTCATTTCTTTCATAACCTTCCTGATCTAAGACATGAGGCACATGCAAAAGACTTATGTAACTTGGTTCAGGATTGTAATGACATGTTAAAAGTGTCATTTGGGGCTAAGGACTGTGGGAAGACGTGTTCATCAGATGGGGTTCAAGTGATGTACGAGGGAAGACTGAAGGAGGATACACAACTAAAATTGGAATCCACAAGGAAATGTTTTGCATGTCAGGTGTGTGGCAAGGAATTGTCTAAAGAGAGTCACATCAGGATTCACATGAGAGTCCACACAAAGGAGAAGCCATACAACTTTGATATTTACAATAAGACACTCCCATCCAAAAGTGATCTAGAAAGGCACGAGATCTGCGAGATTTGCAACAATGCATTCTCGTGTAAAAAGAATCTGTTGAGGTACATGAGGACACATACAAAGGAGAAGCCATACAGATGTGAGATTTGCAATAAGGCCTTCTCTGAGAGAGGTAACTTATTAGCGCACATTAGAGTTCACACCAAGGGTAAGCCATACAACTGCAAGATTTGCAACAATACATTCTCATGGAAAAAGAATCTGTTGAGGCACATGAGAACACATACAAAGGAGAAGCCATACAGCTGTGAGATTTGCAATAAGGCCTTCTCTGAGAGAGGTAACCTAGTAGCGCACATTAGAGTACACACCAAGGAGAAACCATACTGCTGTGAGATTTGCAACAAGGCCTTCTCATATAAAGGTAGTCTAGAGATTCATATGAGAAGGCATAGAAAGGAGAAGACATACATATGTGAAATTTGCAATAAGGCCTTCTATTTGAAAAGCCATGTAGTAAGGCATATGAGAGTGCATACAAAAGAGAAACCATACAGCTGTGAGATTTGTAATAAAAAATTCTCACAAAAATCTGTTCTAGTAATCCACATGAGAGTACACACAAAAGAGAAGCCATACAGCTGTGAGATTTGTAATAAACACTTCTCAAATATATCTAACCAAATACAACATATGAGAGTACATACGAAGGAGAAGCCAGACAGCTGTGAGTTTTGCAATAAGGGTTTCTCACAGACATCTAGTCTAGTCAGACATATAAGAGTACATACAAAAGAGAAGCCATACTGCTGTGAGATATGTAATAAGGCCTTTGCTTTGAAAGGTAATTTAGTAAGGCACATGAGAGTACATACAAAGGATAAGCCATAAGCCAGATGCATCTTAGACATTAAAAGTTATCTTTTTCTGATTTGTGTTGTATATGTTATTCTTAATATGTAGTTTTGTCAAGTTTTATCAAGTTTTAGTCGTTATGACTTGTGTTTAGTCTCCATAGAGTTTATCCACATGCACTGCTGTCATTGACCAGGGGTGATTAGAAAGATGGCCACGAATGTCCACAGTCTTCAAAGAAGATGCTCCTCCCCCTCATCAATAAAGTCACAGATGTGAAAGGCATTGGCTGATTTATACACGAGTGTTCTGACTTATAGCATGATTTTAGATCAAGATTACAGGAGGAAACTTTTTGTATTTTATATAAGGCAGTATATATATATTTTATTCTATTTACTTATTTTTTTAAGGAAATGTAAGTTGATTCAAGTTAGTAATTTTTATATCTAAGAGTCAACATGCACAAACACACACAGATATTTCCATCTGTGTATCTGTTTATCTGTGTATGTCATGAAATATATTCATCGGCAA
>NC_051429.1:4802052-4804552 GCF_015228065.2 Penaeus monodon
CTTGAGGGAACTTCCTGCCACACACTGCATGCAAAACATTCCTTGTGGATTCACTTTTAATTTTGTTTCCTCCTTTAGTCTTCCTGACATCTCTGGAGCCATCTGATAAACACGTCTTCCCAAGCCTACAAAACAGCACTTTGACATGTCATTACAATCCTGAAACAAGTTACATGAGTTTTTTGCATAGACCTCATGTTTTTGATCATGAAGATCATGAAAGAAATTACTTCATGCTTTCACATTACAATGCACATATTCATTCTTGCTTCATCTCCATCTAGTGGTTCCACCTTTTTTTCAAGGCATGTATCTCAATGACATCTTCGTGAGCTTTCTTTGATGCTGACTCTTGCGCCGACATTTCCTTCCCCGTGAGTGGGGCCGAAGGCATTCCGTCACCGATGAAACTCATCATTATCCTGTTAACGGAAAATAGAACCAAAATAACAGACTGTATATATATAAAATCATATATATATATTTATATATATATATATATATATATATATATATTATATATATATATATAATATATATATACATATACATATAAATATAAATATATGCATATAAAAACATATTTTCATATATGTATATTAAAGATATTTCCACACACACACACACACACACACACACATATATATATATATATATATATATATATATATATATATAATATATATATATATATATATTTTATATATTGTGTGTGTGTGTGTGTGTTGTGGTTGTGTGTGTGTGTGTGTGGTGTGTTACATGATATAGAAATTGTATATAATATATACATATTATAAATAAATAATCATATACATAATTTATTCACATAAAACATATTGTAAAATTTGAATGCCTAAACTATATATATTTATGTATATAAGTAATATATAATGAAATATATATACGTACATTTACACACAAAATATATATTCACACACATACATATATAAATGTATATATACATATATACCTATATATGAATATAAATACAGATATATATGAACGTATATATATATATATACATACATAATATATATATATATATATATATATATATATATATATATATATTAAAAATATATTATTACTTGGTTTATGCATTTTCTCCGGATGCATATGTTCTGCTCTGCTGTCTCCTTTGGCACTTTTACGACCTCAGTAAGCAGTTAGTATAGAAACTAACTGACTGAGGTGAAGATATTTTTAATATTGAGGTGAAGACGTTTTTACTGAAGTGAAGACGTTTTTATATGATGTGAAGATGTTTTCTTAATGAGATGAAGACGTTTTTATAATGAAGTGAAGAAAACATTTTTACATTAAGGTAAGACGTTTTATACTTAGGTGAAGACGACGTTTTTGATTTGGGGGTGTTGGCCATCAAACATCCCCACAGGCAGTGTCTGAAGGCACACCCAGTCACGACAATTCAGAAAAATAAATAAATAGTTATCTTATGTCCATATTACCACCTTTAAAAAAGAAAATTTTTGCTCTACGGTAAAGGATGATAATGCCAAATGAAAGAATAAGTGATATTCACTTAACCCATTTGCAGCCGAACCTATAATGGGGCCCTCTATGCGTTAGGCACAGATGGCTATTAGTCAATTACTATGTCTGTGTGACCACCCTTTATCCCTGAGTTTTGGTGGGTTTTTTTTTGTTTTTGATGGGCATTCATATATAAAGTTGTTTTTATTATTACTGACATAATTATCATTATGTTTTTTATGATGTACGATTTATATATATTTTACCGAGTACAATTACAGTAGTTACAGCATACTGTACAAAGTCAAATATATGCAAAAACTGTAATCACGATTGCCCGCGAATGAGCAGACAGCCAGGGTGGGTAAATAAACTTAAAATTATCTGTTGGATTTCACATAAACCCGATCCCAGGTGCTAACAGTACAATGCATCTTAACCAATAAACCAAACTAAACTTAAAATGTGGTATTCATACACTTCAATCATTTTTTCCCTGGCCCTTCGACCCCCATGTTAATATATAAGCCTAACCAGGGGTATTTACTCTTGGGCCTATGGTAATACATGACCCAGCCAGGGCATTTACCCCAGGCCCAATGGTAACAAATGCACCGACACATAAAAAAGTATCAAAACCCACTGTTCGGTAAAATCTACCTAGTCAGGGCCATTTACTACTGAACCCATGGAAATACATGCACCTAGCCAGGGCCATTTTTCAATATCAATATTAGTTCTTATATTATTTATTTTACCGCACAAATTCCCTGGAGCCTTGCGTGCCCTTCCTTGCCCTTGTGGTTAAAAAAAAAATGTGAGTTTTGGGGGGGTTTCGAAGCGTAATTCCCAAATGAGTAATTCCTACATATTTACGAGAGAGCGGGATCTATCCATATCAAAAATCATCGTTATCAGTTCAGCAGAAGTTTTCTATAAAAAAATTATTACCATTTCGCCACTGGGTTAACACGTGGAGCTTGTTTGTCTTGCCCGGGGCACTAAC
>NC_051429.1:4807052-4829552 GCF_015228065.2 Penaeus monodon
TTGTGGGGCAAAGCCCTCGGTGGATGGGCGGTCCCACAGCCTGCCGACCACCCCTTTATTGGGGCTGTGTCGGCTGGGGCAGCAGAGGTGGTGTGCACCCGGAATGACCACCCGAGGCTTAATCTCAGGCATGCTTTCCGGGTAGGCGCTTGGAACAATCGGTCCTTGTGGCGGATAAGCGGTTATCGCTGCTATCGCGGGAATTGGTGGCTGCCCTCTCAGAGGTGAGAAGACCTGGTAGCGTGCGGCACGATCAGTGTGGATGAGGGGTTTAAACTCTGCTATCGCGGGAATTGGTGGCTGCCCTCTCAGAGGTGAAAAAGACCGGTAGCGGCAAAATCAGTGTAGGTGGCAAACACCTACTACTGGTCGGGCCGCAGCGATGGTCACCACCTCCAGGGTGTAGCCATAGCCATCCCCAGTCGACTCACCCCGCAGGTAGTCGAGGTGACACGGTTGATGAGCGTATTATGGCTTTTGGCTTCATGTCTTTATTGCTGTATATGCTCCTACCGATGTATATATAAAATCGATGTGAAAGAGGCGTTCTACGCCAACGCATCTGTGGCAGACAATTGACCCGGCGAGATATTCGTATTTTTCTGGGTAAACTTCAATGCGGTATCCGGCTGTGACCGAGTGGCTACGAGATGTCTGTCGGCCCCCATGGCTCGGGAGCTGATCCCAGCAGCGAGAATAGCCTCCTTCTCCGGGACTTTGCTAGGTCCCAGAAAATGAGGGTCTTGGCTCCTTGTACCAGTGCTCCAACCGCATCACTGGAGGATCCTCCAGAACTGCAGGGGTTTTCCGGAGTGCTGAGTTCTGTGGCACCGACCATAGGCTGGTTGGGCTACCCTGCAGGTCCACTTCAAAAACTCCCCATCCCTCCAGTGGCCCCCTAAGGTGTTTCACTTGGACAAGACTAAGGGAGGAGGAGTGTGCCCGGGGTTCACCATGGCAGTCTCTGACCGATTCACAGACCAGCAATCTGACGGACCCCGTTGCTCTGTGGGAGTTCTTCAAGCGGGGTAACACTTGAAGCAGCTCAGGAGTCCATTTGGGGTACGTCCAAAGACACGGCACAAATTCCATCTCCCTGGAGACATTAGAGGCCATGAAGCATGTCGTAAGGTTCGGCTGAATGGGAATCAAGTTTGCGTCGTTCCATGGTGCGTAGGGTCGGAAAACTGCTGAGAAGGGACAAGGAACAGTTCATCAGGAATCTTTCTGAGTTTGGTTTAGGGCCATTTTTTGGTAATGGGCCCTTTTGCCCTGCTACCAAACCCCGAGAAAACCCTTTGCCCTCCTCACAGAGGACTGCTGTCTGATCAGCGGATGGACGGATCATCTCAGATCATGTTGGGGGTTTGTGAACGTTGGGTGAGTATTTGAAACAGTGTAACAGGTAGACCCCCCAACAGTTAGCTTGGATGCAAGAGATGTCGCAGTGCCTGTGCCGGACCCCCCCATCCGCGAGGAACCTCCTACCCAAACAGAGGTTAGGCTGGCGATTTCCAAGCTAAAAGAGGGGGAAAAAACTGCAGGCCTATGTGATATTTTGAACTGCTAAAGGGGGGGGGTGAACCTAGGGGTGGGGGGTTTGCATACAGCCCTGACTGCCTTTTGGCAGCTAGCCCCTTTCCCCGGGAACTGTTGGGGGGCATGGTCATCCCTTCGGGAAAGGGGAAATGGGTCTTTGGGGGATTGTAGCAATACCGTGGTTTACACGGCCAGCTTTACCAGGCAAGGTTTCCGCCCACTTTCCCTTCGAAAGGGAAACCCGGGAAATCCCCTTTACTAAAGCATCGGGAGACCGGAGCAGTCTGGATTTCCCCTGGCAAACTCCACAGTAAAACCTTTTATACAAAGCGTTTAGAAAATTGTGGAACGCCGCCCATGATTTTGGGTTTGGGGGTTTTGCTTGCAGCCACATCGACCTCAAAAAGGGGCGTTTGACTGGGTTTCCCAGGGGAAAATCGCTATGGGGATCCTGGGGGCTGGGGAAAAATTCCGACACAGATTTTTGGGCCCCCAAAAACCAAACCCTCTAAAACTGGTATAAAAAGTGTTTTTTTAAAAGTGTGGGGGGGGTTTATTCGAACTTTTTTCCCCTGTTAATTCAGGGGTGGGGAAAGGGCTTGCCCGGGCACCCACATTTTTAACATTTGGGGGGATGGATAATGGGAGAGCTATTACCCAAAAGTCAGTGCGGAGCAACATGGGCAATTTTTAAAGGTCTCAGCCCTTTGACTTTGCCAAAGTTTGTTCCCCACCCCCTTTGAGCCCTTTGGGAAAGGCATTGGGGGTCCCTCTTGATGCATTAGCAATGAGGCAAAACCCCCGGGCCCTTTAGAGGTCCCCGGCCCAAAGGGGCCCAAGGGATTCAGGATTTTGGGGGCCTGTTAGGGGAACCCGTTCAGGAGGGTTGAAAGTTACAGAAGTTTTACATACCTTGGTACCCGTAGTCCATGCCCTTTGGTGTCAGAACCGGATGTCAGTAGACGGATTGGTTGGAAACCGGGGAGCCATAAAATCGATCAAAAAGGGAGCGTTTGAGATGTCGGTACCTAGAGAAGGACCAATCGGGTTTTCCCTTCAACGCCTTGTACTGCCAGTTTTGCCTATGGAAGGGGAAAACCCCTGGAGGTATCCAGTGTTTTGGAAAGTCTCGTTTGAGGCCTTTGTAACATTTCCCCTTTGCCGGAAACAAGGGACAGTGGCAGGACCATGTGGGCCAAAACCAAACAGTTTCCATGAGCCCGGATGGGACCCCGCTACTTGCATAATCCCGGGATCGGGCCCAAATCAGGCTATAGGCCACCTGCTCCCCCCCATGGACGACCCTGTCCATCGGTTGTCTCTCTCGGACAACCCCGGGTGGGGGGAAAAACCCGTGGGAAGACCTAGGAGAAACCGGGTTTGGGCGTCGACGAGGGCCCGTGGGAAGGGGAATTTGAGATGGGCCCGGGGCCCGCCTGGAGACTCCTTGAGGGATCCCCTGGCTGGGAAACGAAGGGGGGATGCGGGAAAAGCCCCCATCGGCGTTTGACCTTTATGATGATGATTTATAAAAATTTGATATATATATATATATAATTTTTATAATATATATAATATATATTTTGTATATTATATATATATTTTATATATATATTATATATATTTTAATATATATATATATTATTATATTATACTTTATTTAGGTTCTTTATATAGGTATATAAGGGATATTAAAACATACATACTTAACATTTTAAAGTACCCTATTTTGAAACATTAATATATAGTATATATGCATTATATATATTATATATATATATATATATATATTATTATATATATAAAATATATATATATATTAAAATTTTAAAATATTATTTAAAATAGCATATATACATACCCTAAAATATAATATATATATTATTAAATTTTAAAATATATTTTATATATATTAAATATATTATTTTAAAAATTTTATAATTTTAAAAATTTTGTTGGGGGGTGTGGGGTGTGTGTGTTTTGTGGGGGGGTGTGTTTTTTAATATATATTATATATATTAAATATATATATTAATAAAATATAATAATATTATATAAAATAATTATTTATTATAATATATATAATTTTATAATATATAAAAATATATATATATTATAATTTTAAAAGTAGATAAATACAATTAATTAAGAGAACAAACACACACACACCCCAATATTCACACACACACCCCACACCCCATTCCCCACCACACACACACCCCACACACAATATATGTATATATATATAATAAAATATATTTTATATATAATATTATATTATAAAATATAAATATAAAATAAAATTAATATATTTCACATCCCTATATTATATTTTAAAAATATAAAATATATATATATATTATATATATTATTATATACCTTTTATTATATATTTATATATATTATATGAATTTATATATATATTTATATATATAAAATAAAAAAAAAAAAAAATTTTATATGATATATAAATTTTAATATATATATATATATATATTTTATATTTTATATATAATATATATAAAAAACCCCCATACTTTTAAAACAAACCCCCAACACACACACACCCCACACACACACACACACACACAACAAAATATTATTAAAATTTTATTATATATAAAATTATAATATAGATATATAATATAATAAAATATTATACAAAAATAATATAAAATATAGTAGATAATAAATATATTATTTAAAAAAAAAAAAAACAAATATAACTAAAAAATTAAACAAAAAAAAAAAATATATTATATATATATATTAATAAAATAAAATAATAAAATATATATATATATCAAATATATATATATATATATAAAATAATATATATATATATTTTATATATATAATATATATATAATATATAAAAATAATAAAATTATATTATAATTTTATATATTATATATATATTATATATTATATATATATATTAAAATAAAAATTTTTCCATTTTAAAAAAGAAAAATAATAAAATAAAAATAATTTTAATAATATTTATTCCCCCAAATTATATTTTTTAATAAAATATAAAAAAACCCCCTTAAATTTAATATGCAAAATATTTTTATTAATTATTATTTTTAATAATAATATAATATAAATTTTTTATAAAATAAAATTTTTAATTTTTTATTTATATTTTATATTTAAAATAATTTCCCCCCCCCAACCCACACAACACAACCCCCCACAAAAATTTTATATTTTAATATTATAAAATATATATATATATATTTTAAAATATATATTATATATAAAATTATATATATAAAATTTAAAATTAATAAAATAAAAAAAAATAAACTAAAAATAATTTTATATAAATATTACTTTATAAATTATTTTTTTAATAAATATAAAGAAAATATTTAAATTCACCTACTAAATATTTTTATTTTAATTTATTATTTTAATTTTAAAAAGTTTTATAATAATATATTTTTTTGGGGTGTGTTATGTGGGGGTGTGTGTGTGTGGTTGGGTTTTGGGTGTGTGTAGGGTGGGGGTTGTGGTGTGTGTTGTGTGGGGGTGGGGGTTTGATATAGTTTGTGTTTTTAATAAAAATTTAATTTTTAATATATTGTGGTGGGGTTTTGTGTTGGGGGGGGTTTTTGTTTTAAAATTTAAATTTTTTTTGTATAAGTTTTTTTTTATTAAAATTTTTTAATTATATTATATAAATATAAAATTTAGAAAATTATAATTATATATATATTTTAATTTTTTTTTTTTGGGGTGGGGTTTGGGTGTGTGGGTGGTGGTTGTGTGTGTGGGTGTGTGGTGTGTGTGGGTTGTTTGGTGTGTGTGTGTGTGTGTTGTGTGTTTTTGGTGTGGGGGGTTTGTTGTGGTGTGTTTGTTGTGGTGTGTGTTTTGGGGTGTTTTTGGGGGGGGTTTGGTGTTGGTGGGTTGGGTTTGTGGGGTTTTTTTGTGTTTTGTGTTTTTGGTGGTGTGTGTGTGGTGTGTGTGTTGTTTTTTTTTTTTTTTTGGGTTTTGTTGTTTTTTGGGTTTTTATAATATAAAATTTTAATATAAAGGGGGGGGGGTTTTTTTTGTTTTTTTTTTTTTTTTTAAATTTATTTAAAAATATATTTTATTATTAATATATATAAATTTTTAAAATATAGGGTTTTTTGGGGGTTTTTTTTTTTTTTTGGGGTTTTTTTGTACAAAAAACCCCAAAATTTTAAAAAACACAAAAAAAAAAAAAAAAAAAAAAAAAAAAAAAAAAAACAAAAAAATATTATAAAAAAATTTTTTTAAATAAAAAAAAAAAAAAAAAAAAAAAAAACAAAAAAAAAATATAATAAAATTATTATAAAAAAAAAAAAAAAAAATATAAAAAACAACCACAAAAAAAAAAAAAAAAAAAAATAAAAAAATATATTTTTTTAAAATAATATATAATAATATATATATATATATTTTTAAATTAATTTTTGTGTGTTGTGGGGGTGTGTGTGTTTGTGGGTTTGTTTATGCATACACACTGTAAATATTGTATATACATACAGACACAACAAAACCTTAGCCCTTAGAATCCTTGTAATCCCTGTCATTTCTTGTCAAATCTTGTCAGTCCCTGTGAATTCTTGTCAATTCCTATCAGTTCCTGTCAATTTTTCTCAATTGTCAAGTGCTGTGAATTCTTGTCAATTCCTGTCAATTTCTTTTTAATTTTTGTAAAACTCGTTGTTTGAAAAGTTTGTAAATTCCTGTCAATTCTTGTAATATCTTTAAGTCCGCAGTTTTTTTTAATTTCCCTTTCAATTGTCAACCTGTAAATTTCCCTGTACATTTTTGTCAATCCTTATTAATTAGTGTCAATTCCTGTCAATCCTTGACAATTCCTGCCAAATCCTGTCAATTCTTGTTGGGCCCTCACTTCCTGTAACACCTGTTTTTCAGTCTTCCTTAATTTTAAAATTCTTTTAAAAAAAAAATTTTTGTTAGCCCCCGTAATTCCTGTAAATTATTGTAAAATCTTTCAGTTTGCTGCATTCTTGTCAACCAAATTTTCAGTGTAAATCTTGTCAATTCTTGACAATCTCTGTCAATTCTTGTCAATTCCTGTCAATGCTTGACAATTCCTGCTAAATCCTGTCAATTCTTGCTAGTTCCTGTCAATTTCCATCATTTCCTATCAATTCTTCTCAATTCCTGTTAATTTGTGTCAATTCCTGTCAATTTTTGTAAATTCCTTCTTTTCTTAAATTTCCCGGGCGATTTCTTGTCTTTGGCTCTCCTTTCCCTCTAAAATTTTTGAATTTCCATCAAAATCGTAAATTCAGGTCAATCTTTTTCAATTTGTCCTTTTTTAAATTTTCCGCAATTCTTTTCAACGTGTTAATTTTACAATTTTTTATTTTCCCTTTAAATTTTTTAAAATTCCCCGTCAATTTTTGTCTTTTATGTCAATTCTTGTCAGTTCTTTCAATTTTTTTCTCATTTTGTAATTTGTCTTTCATTCAATTTTGTCATTTTTTTCAATTTTCTCCCCTTTTTGTCAATTTTGTCAATCCTGTATTTCGTGCAATTCCCGCGATTTTGTGTAACCCCGTCAAATCTTGTTTATTCCTGGCAATTCCTCTCAATTCTTGTCAATTCTTGTCAATTCCTGTCTATTCCTGTCGATTATTATCAACTCTTGTCCATTCTTCTCAATTCTTGTCAAAACCCTATCAATTATTGTAAGTTTTTCAATTCAGTAAAAAATGACAATCTTGGAAAATCATCAATTCTTGTCAAGGTCTGTCAGTTCGTGTTAATTCCTGTCAATTCTTAACAATTCTTGTCAAATCCTATCAATTCTTGTTAGTTCCATTCAATTCCTGTCAACGCCTGTAAACTCCCGTCAATTCGTGTCAATTCCTGTTAATTCTTGTTAATTTTTATTTATCCTCCTTATGTATTTTATTCTTTGGGATAAACTTTTGATTCTTGTCCTTTTTCAAAAGTTTTTAGCCGACATGCCCTATCCCGGTAGTGATAGATGCTTTCCTCGCGATACCCCTGTCATAACTTTCTTTTCTTGGAAAAAAGTGTGTTTTGTCCTTTGAGTGCCTATCCAGGGAGTGATAGACGTTTTTTCCCGCAGAAACCATGTCTAACCCCTATCGTATTTCCCGAGCGCCAGCACAAGGGAGGAATAGGGAAAGCAACATGGTATAACGTCCCTAATGCAAGGTTTTTAGCCTTCGTCCACATATGGTGCGATTTACCCCCATTTACCCATGGAAAGGTTGCTAGAGCCCCTTCTTCTATACCCACTGAATCTAACCTTCCTCCGAGAAATTTGCGTTTTCCCTCCTCTTCCCACCTCTCCCCTCCTACCACCTACCACCTTCCCCAGCCCCTCTTTCCCTTTAACCCCTGCAACAGCATCATAAAGTTAACGCCCCATGGCACTGTGGACCGTGAACCAATTTTTTCTTTTTTACATTTCAGTCGCCATCACCCCAGCCGTAAACCAAAATTTTCTTTTACATTTCAGTCGCCAGGACCACGGACAGATTTTTTTTTTCGTGAAATCACCATCTTAAAATCCAGAGGGTTTGATTGTTTATATAAATATGGCTCTTATTTAGTTACCGAAAAAAGTGTATTATGTCAATTAATTACGTTGATTAAAAGCATCTTCCCTATTTCATCATGATTCTAGGGAATATTCTTTGGTTTTACTTTATACTGCAATTAATATTGTTAATAACATAATATTCATTATGTCAGTAATAATAACAGCAATGATATAAATATCATTAAAAGACAATGGTCCCCAGAACTCAAGGAAAATAAGGTTTGCAACAGGCAGGCATAATTTGCCTACGACCCATCTTCGTCAATGGGACATAAAATCGTCTGTGCCAATTGGGTGTTAAGTGAATATCAATATTGTTTCATTTAGCCATTATCATCACTTCATTTCATGAAGGTCGATATCCCTTTTTCATTGGTGGTGAGATGAAGCATAGAGTAATATTGATTTCTTTACAAATATCGTGTACACTATCATGTGTCATAATCATAATTAGAGAGGGATAATTAGATTGAATAGAATTCATGATTTTTTATTACCTTCCTCATAGGATAAGAAAACTAACATGCGGGGAACCAAGAAAAACCAAGAGAACCGCCGCTTAGGGTAAGTGCTGCATTGCTGTGCAGGGGAAAGAGCGTGTAGTCAGGGCCAGCGCGCTTGGAAGGTAAGTGGTGTAGAAGAATGAGGTCTCGCTGTTGTCATCAGGTAAGGTCTTGGAAGAATTAGTACTGGTGTTTTGCGAAGCATGTATCCTTGGGGTAATCTGCAGTATTTAAATGATATACAGTTATGTTGCATGTCTATATATATAGATATATATAGAGATATAGAAATAGAGAGTAGAGATGAGAGATATATAGATGTTATAGAATGATATGATATAGAGATAGATGAATATAAGTAGATATAGCTATAGATTATATATATTATATAGGTAGATATACCACATAAATATCATACATAGGATAGTAGGCATAGATATATAGATATTTAGAAAGATTATGAGGAGATATATATATATATCTATCTATATATAGATATATATCTATATAGCATAGATATATATATGTATATATATACAGAGGAATATATAGATATACTATATATATAATATAATATATAAATAATATATATATTATATATATTATTCAGTATATATATATAGTATATATGTATATACATATATTTTGAATTATGTTTGTATATGAACATAAACACTATATTTCAATATATGACTGCATAATCTATGTTAATATGAATGCATTAATGAATAAATAAATATGTATGTATATAATATATATACATGTAAATGATGGATACCTATCCATCTATCAATCAACAACAATATATCAATATATATTATATAAATTATATTGTCATATATATAATTATATAGAGAGATAGAGTATATAGATATATATATATAGTTATATATAAAATATATATATATATATCATATAATATATATAATATATTATATCTATATATATATAATATATATATATATATAATATTATATGTGTGTGGGTGTTGTTTGTTGTGTGTGGTGGCGTCTCTGTCGGGTGTTGTATATATATGTATATAGCATATGGATAGATAAAACAACATGTCTACATATATGCATATATATGTAGTATATAGATATATATATGAGATATATAGATATACATATAGGATATTAGAGAATAGTATAGAACATTGAAGATTTAGATATATAATATAAGTAGATATATAGATATATTATAGATATATAGATATATATATATATATATATATATATATAGATATATATACATATAATAGATATTAATAAATATATATATATTATATATATATACATATATATATGGAGCAACATCCAGGACACCACACATCATCATATGTTGACATGCATATAGGATATACAGACATAATAGATATATGATATTATATATGATTATAATTATATTAGATATATTATATATACTATATATATATATTATTATATATATGTATATATGGAATATAGTCGTAGACTTTATATATATATATATATATATATATATATAGAAATATGTGTTAGAGATATATATATATATAGTATATATATATATAGAGATATATATATAGATTATAATAGAGATATATGTATATGTACATAGAGGTATATATATGTTATATATTATACATATTATATATATCTTATAGGATAGATATATATTATGCACTTTAAATCATTATATATATATATGAGATATATATAGATATATGTAATATTATACATATAGATATATATATAGTATATATATATGATGTAGATAATGTATATATATATATACAATAGATATATTAACTATATAGTGAAATTATATATATTTAATATATAGATATTTATATATTATTATATATATATATCTATATTTATTTATATATATATAGGATGTATCCATACAATATCTATAATATATATATATATATATATATATTATATATATATATATATGTATAGATATGTATATATATATATTCTATATATAGGATATTATATATTATAATATATATCATATAATAAATATATATTATTATATATATATATATGATATTTTTAAAATATATAATATATATTATATATAGTATATATATTATATACTATATATATATATATAATATATGTGTGGTGTGTGTGTGTGGTGTGTGGTGGGTGTGTTGTGTGTGTGTGTGTGTGTCTATATATCTTTATATATTTGAATATTCAAATATATGCAATACTATATCGTGTATATATGAATATCATGTATATTTATAAAGCAAGATATGTGTATGACTATATACATAGATGGTTGTATATATATTTATACATGTATTTGTATTTGACGTGAGTGACATATATTTTTATAGATATATATACATATATATATATATATATATATATATATATATATGATATATATTATTATATTAGAATTATGTACATATATATATATATATTATATATCTATAATATATATAATATATAATATATTAATTATATATGTGTGTGGACTGTGTGTGGTGTGTGTGTGTGTGTGTTGCGTATGTGTGTGGTTGTGTGGGGGCCTTTTTATATATTTCTGCATATATAGTCATATATCTTTATAAATAAACCACATGTGATAGATGAACATACATGCACACACCATACAAAATCTAATGATATTTGTGTATGTAAATATATACACATATCACACACACACACACACACACCCAACCAAACATATATAGATAGATAAGATAGATAGATAGATGGAAATACATAATCTAGTATAAATCTATAAATCTCTCTATCTCGCTCTCCCTCTCTCTCTCCCTCGTCTCATGAGATAGCTATATATGATAATACGTATTCATATAGATATATAGATATATATATAGATATATATAGTATATATATAGATATATACATATATATTATAATTCTATTAGAGAGATGAAATGAGAGATATAGATATATATATATATATATATAGATATATAGAGAAGAACTATATAGTAGTCAGGTAGATAGATAGAGATATATATATAATAGATATATATAGCGAGATATAGATAGATAGATATATAGGCAATATATAGAGATGCCAGAGTATATATCATAGCGAGAGCTATTATATAGATATATATATATAATATATTATATATATATATATATATATATATATATACCTATATATATATATATTATATATATATATATATAATATAGTATATATAATAAGTAATTATATATATATAATATAATTGTTACAATAGATATCCGAGTAATAGTACACAAAACAATAATAATATATGGAGATTTGTATATATAGATGTATAAATTATATACCTCTATACATTTATACATGCATGAAGATAATGTTCAGATGTATATGTCTGTGCGTAGGTCGTGTGCATTTAGTGTATATAACTACATATATTTATATATTATATATATTATTATATATATATATATTATATATATTATTATATAATCTATTATATGTAGTATGAATGAAATATATATTATATACATATATAATATAAATAATATATATATAGTTTATAATATATATATATATATATAGTATATTATATATATATATATATATATATATGGTTACGCCAACAGCCTCGTCTCTCTCTGCCACCAAACACAAGGCAGGCTGAAGGACGGGCGTGGTTATATAACAGGGTCGGTTAACACTGACAGCTCCCAAAGAGGCACCGAACACCCACAAGGTCCCAGAACAACACTAGAGGAAACGCCCACGTGGCGAGGGCGGGCCGAAGTAAACACAGAATGGACAGTCTTTCCTTAGTTACCACAAGTGATGTACCCTTCCACTTTCGATAGGCCACCCCATACAGGGGGGAACCAGCATGGTCACCACAGCACAATACAGCTTATAAACAGGGCAACACCAGTTTATCTCAGGTCACAAGGGCACACACAGTTCTTTCACAGGAGAAGCACCCCAACTTCAGTTCTTCACGGCCTTGTTCATCCGTCCTCGCTCACAGCCAGCTGCGTCATGTTTGCCCAGGTCCCGTCATGTTAACACATGTTTCGCATAGAGACAAAGAACCACTGGCGTAGCAATATGTATATATATATATATATACTTATGTATGCATTCATATAAAAGATATATGCATATGATATATATATCTTCTATATATATATATATATATTATAATATTGTTACATTATATATTATATCTATATATATATATATATATATATATATATAATATTGTACCATCTATATATATATTATATATATACATATATATAACTATAATATATATATATATATATATTATATAATATTTATAATATTATATATATATAATATGTATATGTATATATATACATATATATCATTATTATTATATTTTTTTAATGGGTTCATTTTGATGGAAGAGCAGTCATTTCTAGAAAATAGTCAACTGCGTTGGGATCATCGTATTTATTAGGTTTCTGATTGAAAATACTTCATATACGTTATTTTATGTTTATAGAAAAAACTATATATGATACATATATAAAGACATATCACATGTAGATATCTCTATATATCTCTAATATATATATATAATATATATATATATAAATATATATATATATATATACATATATATATATTATATATATATATGATAACTGTATATATATATATAATATATATATATGTATATATATAATATATATATTATATATAATATATATAAATATATATATATTATAAAAAATTAAGGATTCTGATTGAAAATACTCATATACATTATTTATGTATTATACAACAAACTATATATATACATATATATATATATATTTATATATATATATATATATATATATATATATTATATATATATAATATATATATATATATAATATTATATATACATGTATATATATGCGAATAATATATGTATATGTATATGTATATATATACATATATATTTTTATTATTATATTTTTTTAATGGGTTCATTTTGATGGAAGAGCAGTCATTTCTAGAAAATAGTCAACTGCGTTGGGACCATCGTATTTATTAGGTTTCTGATTGAAAATACTCATATACGTTATTTTATGTTTATAGAAAACTATATATGAATACATATAAATATTATATTCCCAGTGTATATAATAATATATATATATATATATATCTATATAATAGATATATATATACTATATATATATATATATATATACATGTAAGTATGAAATATATAATACATATTTTTTTATAGAAACACATAAATAGTATGCATGTGTGTATATAAATATATATATATTATAAAAAAATAAGGATTTCTGATTGCAACATATCACTTAGGACATTATTTTATGTATATACAAAAACTATATATAAAATGTACAATTGTAAATGTTATATTAACACACACCCACACACACAACAACACACACCTCACACAACACACATACATACTATATATATATATATTATATTATATATATATTATATAATATCTAAATATAATATATCTAATATATGATATTATGAATATATAATACATATAACTTTATACAAACAATACAATAGTGGCTACGACCAGTGGGTTTTTGTCGCCTATGCGAAAACATGTGTTAACATGAAGGGGACATGGGAAAACATTACGCAGATTGGCGGTGAGCGTTGGGAGCGGAGGAACAAGCCGTGAGACGAGTTGGGTGCGTTCTGTGAAGAACCTTACGTGTGTGCCTTGTGACCTGATATAACTTTCTGTTGCCCTGTTATAAGCTGTATCGGCAGTGTGACATCTGGTGTCCCCCGTAGTGTGCATAGAAAAGCGTACGGGTAAATAACCTTGTGTAATAAAGGAAAGACTGTCATTTGTGTTTATTCGTGCCCTGCCTCGACACTGGCGTTTCCTATAGTGGTTTTTGGGAACGCTTGTGGTGCTCGGTGTGCCTTCTTGGAGCTGTTCAGTGTTCACGAAACCCTGTGCATAGCACGCCGTCTGCCTAGCCTGCCTTGTGTTGGTGCCAGAGAAAAACGAGGCGGTCGGCGTAACAATAGTATGCATGTGTATATATAAATATATATATATATATATATTATAAAAAATATGTATACATAAATATAAATATGCACATTGTAATTGCCAGACATATACTATATACCGGTTTATTTGCGATAAGACAAAAGACTTTAGAGAGCTTACAAACTTACTCGAGTTACCCCTTCAAATAATAACATCCTATTTTGCAGACTTGTCCCTGGTCGCGGAAGGGAGTCAGAGCGCATAGTTATTTAAGCAAATGAACTTATTTTCACCTACACTAACAAGGTATAATGCGCAATTAGATAAAAGTATTTCAAGAAAAGGAAGTGAAATGATTACTATTTTACGTTCTTTAAGGACTTTTAGGAACATGACCAAAAATAATACGTATTATTATAACATCTCAGTATTTGTAATTCACCGAGAAAGATAGGACTATAATTACAAGAATCAATATGGCAATTCATTTGATTGCTATTTTAGTCACAACTAATATTAGGCCATGAAAAAACTATCTTAAAACTATATCACCTGAGGGGGAGGACCTTGGAGGGAGACGGGAAGGACAAGTCGACGCGGAAGCGGAGACAAGCTCCATGAGGAGAGATGTTCGGGACAGAGAGCGTAAGGCAAGAGGAAGAGAAAAGAGAGAGAGAGATTTATTCGACAATCTAAATTTTCCTGATTTATAAATAAAGATGGGAGACGTGGATATGAGATGTGGATGGTAGACGGGGAGATACGACGAAAAGGAGACGTGGAGACGTTCGGGACAGAGAGCGTAAGGCTAGCTGTTTATAAATGAGTATAAGACTCATTTTGTCGAACATTACGTATTACTTGTAGAAGCATAAGGCGTCTCACAGTCCAGTCAGCGAATATAAGGTCCGGTGGCCCTTTCGTGAGTGTAAGACTCACAAAAAGGAGGGCTCGGAAATCATAATTTTCGGTGAGTTGAAATAATTACAGTACAATGATGTCGTTGTAATACTAAATTTTTGTTGTGATACGAATATATACTTATATATCCAAATTTATTCCCACACAGACACAGACACAGACACAGACACACACACAAAACACACAAACACACACCCACCACACACCCACACACACACACACAACACACACACACACACCACCACACACCACCATATATATATATATATATATATATATATTATATATATATATATATATCTATATTAAATAATACATACACACACCCCACACCTAAAATATATAAATGTATATACCTATATCTATTTTTATATATGGACACATACATTATATTACAAATATATTACAAATATTCAGATACAGTATATGTTTGATGATATAGATATATATATATAGATAATATATTAATATAGATAATATATATATTATGTATATATATATATATATATTATATATATATATATCTTATATATATATATTACATATATTCATTATATGTAATATATAAATATATTCCAATATATATATATATATATAATATATATATAATTTATATATATATATATAAATATAATATCCTATATTATACTACATAAATATATGTATGTATGTTGATACATTGTAATAATCTAATATGTTTATTTAGATTATGCTATACATTACGTATATATATATATATTATATATATATATAATATATTATATATAGATATATATATTATATATATATATTATATATCTATATATATGTATTATGTAATGTATAGGTATATATACCTATATTATAGTCATTAATATGGAGTACGCTATATATATAGAATATATATATTATATATTATACATATATATATAGTATATATATTATATTAATATATATAGTATGTATATGTGTGGTGTGTGTGTGGGGTAGCAGTCCCTGTATCTACATAAATATATTTGGGATTATAATATGTAAATAATATATATATATATATTATATATATATTATATATATATACTAATATATATAATAACATTATATATCACATATATGTACATTTATATACATATATATGTACACAGACACACACATTAACATATATATGTATATATAATATATATATATATATATATAGTATATATATATATATTATACATGATATTAGATATATATATAATATATTATATACCTTATTAAGACCCACAATATGTAAAAATATATTATATTATATATATGTATTTATACGCGAAAACGTCATTTAACCGGATTTCAACTTACGCGAACTCAGCGAAGCCAAAAGCCTCGTCTCTTTCAACATCAAGAGAATTTTTAAAAAAAGCTTAATATAGTTTATTTTTGTCTTTTTAGCCTCTCGATTTCCGAGAGGGATGTAAGGAGGAGATAAAGAGGCAAGTAAGATAAATAAGATAAATAAGTAGATAGATAAATCGATGGAAGGATGGATGGATAAATAGATAGATAGATGAATAGATCGATGAATTGATGGATAGATAGATAGATGATTAGATAGATAGATAGATGGGTACATGGATTGGTAGATGGATAGATGGAATGATAGATGGATAATCATATAGATAGATAAATAGAAAAGAGAAAATAAATTTATTAAAATTTTATTGATTCATTTATTAATATTTATTTATTTACTATTATTTATATTATTTTATTATTTACTATTCCTTTTATTTTTTATTATTGATTGTTATTGTATTATTTTCATTTTATTTGTTATTATTTTATTATTTTTTTATTCTATTACTTATTATTTCATTGTTTATTATTATCTTCCTTTACTTATTATTTTAGCAAGATAAGGAAAGATAATATTTCTGATTGGTTTCCTTGTTTGATAAAAAAACAAAAGTCTTAAAATTATATCATTTACCTTTATTTTGCACTGATTACGTATATAAACCGAAGCCTTGGTTGAGATTTTTTTTTTATATTTGATCGTAATTTTGAATTTTTTAGACGCGATTGAGGGCCAATTGTAGGTTGTCGCTCCTGTTGGCGCTCCAGCACAAAGGACAACCAAACCTGCGCCTATTTAAAAACAGCAAAAAATGGAAGTTTTTTTTTATGCTATTAACCAGGGTAATCCAGAGGAAATGGAAATATTATTATTACTAGATTTAAATTGCTTTCTTCTATATTTTCACACTATATCCTGTTTTGCTTTAAATGCGGCCACATGTTTTGTTGTTCTTTGGGTGGAGCACCAAACAGGAGGAAAAAAAATTATTTAATGCTGTCAGAGAAATGGAACCATTATTTCTTCTTCTCTCTCCTATATTTTTGCACGATTTCCCTTCTAATATTTTGAGCATCAGATTTTTTTATAGGGTGGTTGTTCAGGAAAGGGGGAGCAGGTCTGTAATGGTAAAAATATCACATTTTGGGTAATGACAAGCCAAAATTTCATGCGAAAAAAAGCCAAAACAATTAGATAAAGATCATAGCATGAACTTAAAAACTTTCCTAGCCTGAAGGTGAGTGCGTTTCCTTAACCGAATTATCCTAGTTAACTAAAGGGTTTTAATTAAAAAAAGAAGAAAAGAAAAAAAAAGAGAAAAGGAATTTGGTGTATAGCATTGGTTCTCTTTTATATATGAAAATATGCAAAATATGTTTTCTGTCAAAATATATCTTCCTTGCACCCAGGGTGTTCTAATGTCTTTGCATTAATCTAGATACATATTTGTTAATGTAGTTAAATGTATATGTATATATTTATATATATATATATATATATATATATATATATATATATATATATATATATATATATATATATATATTAGCGTATATGTATATGTTAATATAATTAATATTTACCATACAAAGAGAGAGAGAGATAGATGGGGATGGAGAGCAAAAGAGAGGAAGAGAGAGAGAGAGAGAGACTGGGTAGGGAGGATATAATTATATATATATAGATATATAGATATATATATATTATACTATATTATATATATATATAGATATATATTATCTATTATATAATTAATCTTTACCCACATGGAGAGAGAGAGAGATGAGGGTAGGGAGAAAGAGAGAGGACGCGAAAGAGAGAGAGAGAGTTATTCAACAATCGAATTTCTGATTATTCAAGGGTCCTGAGTTATCTGCAAATTCAAAAGATATATCTGTTTGGACATTTTAATAGTATATATATATATATATATAATATATATAATATTATATATATATATATATATGATATATATATATAATATATACATATATACATATAGATATATAAAATAGATATCTATATATATATAATATGTTTGGGAAATTATATCTTATGTGGTTTTGGACCATTTGCTAGGCTGAACTGATTTACGAGATCTCAAAAATGGCATTATTATTGAGGGAAATTCTGACCAGATCCAAATGTTTAATCATCTCTAATAGACTATTCACATATGTTAAAAACCTCTTTTGGAGAAGCCAAACCAGATCTCAACCATAGACACACCTCATAACTCTGCGCAGAGCTCTCGTTGCTGGCATGAAACAATCTTATATAGTTTATATATATTATTATATATATATATATATTATATATTTATTATATATAAAGATACGATATATAATTAATATTATAGACTATATATATATATACATATATACAGATATATATATATATGTATTATAGTATATATATATATCGACATATATATATAGATAGACATATATATATTATATATATAATATACATATATATATATATATATATATATATATTATATATATATAATTTAATATATAACTATATATAAGACATATACAGAAATATATAAAATATATATATATATATATATAATTTATGTGTGTGTGTGTGTGTTGGTGTGTGTTTTTTTGTGTGGTGTGTGTGTGTGTGTTGTGTGTGTGTGTGTGTGTGTGTGTGTGTGTGTGTGGTGGTGGGAAGGCTATGTAAACTTGTTTTTACGTTGAATATGTCAAAATTCTATATATATATATATTTATTACAATTAGAATATACATACAATGTATCTAGTCATAAACTATATTTCATATATCTTTGTACATATTCTGTTTAAATATGCATATATATTTATGTTTAAATAAAAAAGATGTTGTGTATATTCCACATACACACAAAATATCTATGTGGAAGTATACTTAGATCTATATATACATGTAAACATACACATAAACATAAAATATATGTATGAATAGATAGATGGAATATATATATATATATATATATATATATATATATATTATAATATATAATCTATATATATTATATATATAGAGAGAGGAGAGACGAGAGAGAGAGAGAGTAGAGAGAGAGAGAGAGTTTTTCTAGGAAAAATATTGTACATTAGATATCTGTATAATATGTATATAAAACTATACATATATCTATTTGGACAGTGTAATAATGATATATGCACATGCATTATATACATATGTTATGTATAGTGTGTTTCTGCACACCACACACACACCACACACAACAACACACACACACACCAACACACACAACACACACACCACACACACACACACACACACACACACACACACCACCGCTGCCACAGTGTAGGAGCCGGAATGATGTGGCCCTACAAGAGTATGGTAGGTGGCGAGCTTGGGGTAGGTAGACGAACAAGTGTCTTGACTCCTTATTATATAGTATGATGGAGTAAGGATTGCGACGAGGAACCAGGTGTTGCTCCTTGGCTCCCCCAGGGAGCATCTACAGTGGTCTAAAGATGGGCATAGACAAGTGCTTAAACATATGGCCAATCATTGGTGATGAAACGGTGATAAGGATGTGGATAATTCTATTTATGTTACAGGATGGGGATAATCTTATGTCGATTACCAGTGGACCACGTGGCTGTTTTTTCAGTGGATCAAGTCCCCCAAAATAAGAACACACCGCTCAGCGAGGGCGGAGGGCACATTTTAATCTGACCTCGTTGGACCGATGCGTTTCTAGAAAGCTACCCCACGCACTAAGGTCAAGCTCCGCACCTCTCTCGGGGCAGCGGACCGTGACCGCCGCGCCGGCCCGATTATAATAGACATGTCTCTGTTGTCTGTAACTTCGTGGTATCAAACTCTAAGAAATAAAGAGTCAACCGAAAATAACCAGTATCAATTACCCCTGCAAGCAAACATGTGATTGGGTTCTATACGCGTCATAAGTGGTGGCCAGCCGAGGGGCCGTTGAATCCTTTGTGGCATGCAACCGGACACACCAACCCCGAAGAAAATCCGCTCGACCGCTTCAAGGACATGGCTAAGAAAAAAAACACGTAAGTACACGTTGGGCCCCTTTCTTATTTCTTTTCCCTTTCTTCTCCCCATACATGTGTTAAGGCCGTGGTTTTTGTGTTGGGTTAAAAGGTGCTAATGACAGCAAAATGGCACGTTTCCATATTCTGCCACCTCAGGGATCGTATTTCCGTTCGATCGAGTATGTTGATCAATAAACATGGAATATCGTTCGTAGTAAAGTAATTAATTATTTCTCGTTTTTAGAGATTTATCTTGTTTCATCTGCAACGAATTAACGGTAGTGATTTATCTTATCACAGAATATCATTTTCATTTTATCTTCGTTCCTAACCCTCGCCCCCGACCTGACGTACTTTTCTTTCTTTTGCGGTCACTTTGGATTAGGAAAAAGGTTATTTTCCTGTCTTGACCTGACATCACTTTCTCCTTCCGGTGGGTGGCGGGGAGTGGGTAAGGGACAGATGACCACTTGGGTCCCTTTAATTTGGAAGCAAGCATATCATTTACATTGCTTTTTGGGACAAGTTCTATCGGCGCTAGAAGCGAAGAGGTAACAAACACTTGTATTATTCGGTTATAGCGTTAGGACTTCACATTACATTAGTGCACAGGCTTGCCCGATATTGCCCAGGGGTTGCGGTAAACGCTAAAGATCTGCGCTCCGCGTTCGAAGAGTAGGTGCAATAACGAAAGTTATTCGTTCTTCGTTCGCGCTCCCCTCTGAGTCGGTGTGACCCGCGGTTACGTTCGTTAATTTATGTAGGGACGAGGGTTTAAGCTAGAATATTATTCGCTTAGTAATCACACTTCTCACCCTATTGAAGTCGCTTTGCATGTTTTGGGGGTACCCCCCAAGCGTGTGTGTGATTCGTAAACCTTTGTATCATATCAGTATCGAGGTAGTTTAGCATCATTTAAAGCACGGATGTCGCAATGCGTTTTTCTGCCACAACATAAGTTCTCCATCGCGTTTATTTCCGAATGCTGTTTGCTAAGTTCGTGAGTGAGTGAAAAGGAGGGGAAGGAGATCGAGGGAGGAGGGGAGAGATGGAGGGAGGAGGGAGGGAGGGAAGGAACGAGGGAGGGAGGGAGGAGGGAGGGAGGAGGGAGGGAGGGAGGGAGAAAAAAGAGAGGAGAGAGAGAGAGAATGAGAGTGAGAAGAGTGAGAGAGAGAGAGACAGGGAGAAGAGAGTAGAGAGAGGGAGGGGAGAGAGAGAGGGGAGAACAGAGAGAGGAGAAAGAGAGGGAGGGGAGAATAGAAGAGAGAGGAAGAGGAAAGGAGAGAGGAAAGAGCAGGATTGAGAAAGAAAGAGAGAAGAAAGACGGAGAGAGGAGGAGAAGAAAGGAGAGAGAGAGAAAAAAAAAAGAGAGAGAGAGAGATAAGGAAAAAAAAAGAGAGCGAAGAGAAAAAAAGAGAGAGAGAGAGAGGAGGAGAGAACGAGAGAGAGAGAGAGGATGGGAGAACGAGGACGAGACGAAGAGAGAGAGAGAGAGAGAGAAGGAGAGAGAGAGGAGAGAGAGGAGAGGAGGAAGTGAAAGAGCAGAACATTTTCCAAAAATCCGCTGACTACCACACCTGAATATGTACTTCACTTCTACCCTTACATCATTGGAACCGTCTTGGGGGGAGAATCGGAGGGGGGGGT
>NC_051429.1:4832052-4842277 GCF_015228065.2 Penaeus monodon
GTGCGTGTGTGGGTGTCGTGTGTGTGTATGTGTGTGTGTGTGTGTGTTACATGTATATATATGTTATGTATGATGTAGGATGTATGTAGTATGTCTGTATGTATGTATGTATGTATGTATGTAGTATGTTATGTATATGTATCTGGATGTACACACACACGAGACAACACACCACACACACACACACACACACACACACAACACACATCAATTATATATATATATATAGATGTTATATCTATATATATAATATGTATATATATGTATATAAGATCATATATGTGTGTTGTGTGTGTGGGTTGTGTGTGTGTGGTGTGTGTGTGTGTGTGTGTGTGTGGGGGTGTGTGTGTGGTGTGTGCGTGTGTGTGTGTGTGTTCGTTCACACAACACACACACACTTCTACATAAAAAGTGAATCACAACACTACAAAAGTCACCAAAAAAAAAAGTCGTTCCCTCCTTTCTCCTACCTTTAGAATTACCTCACCCCGGACCACTATGAATACTAATAATAATAATAATAATAATAATAATAATAATAATAGTAACAATAATGGTTACTGATTGGTGGTGGGTGGTGGTGGTAAGAGTAAACAACAGTATCTTAAAATGGTGATGAGAATAATAACAATGATAATAATTACAACGTCAGCAGTAAGTAGTCGTAATACTAGAGTAGAGCAGAAGATTAGAGAGTATTAGAGTATTAATGGCAGTAGTAACAGGAAAGTAGTAGTAGTAGTAGTAGAAGTAGTTAAGCAGTAGTAGAAAGTAGTAGGAGTGATGATGTTGATGATGATGATGATGATGATGATGCTGATGGATGATGATGATGAGATGATGATGATGAGGATGATGGATGGTGTTGATGTTGATGATGGTGATGATGATGATGATGATAGGATGATGATGAGATGATGATGATGATACAGGAAAAATAAAAACAGAAATAATAAATAAAAAGGGAATCAGAAAGGATGTAAGCTGGCCAGGTGGGTCCGGCCGGCGAGGGACGGGGGGCTACGATTTCAACGCACTTCAGATAGTGTTCCATGCAGCGGGCCGAGCCGCTTCGACTCTTCGGGGGTACCTCTTGCACTCTCCTTAGTGGAATTACCTTTTATTTTACTAATTAGTTTGGGGATTTTTGCCGATGCCTCTTAATGCCTTTACATCATTACGTTAAAAATTTGGATGAGAGATCCGTCAGTGATAAAGGCAGTATACTTCAATGATCATTAATATTCCTTGTTTATGAGGGCGTTCACAGTATTCAGTTTTCTTTGATAGGAATAAGAGAGGATGCAGGTAAAATGACGTACATAATGTACGTCAATCATCTCTATTATATAAAACGAACTACTGCACTTTGCAAAATGCGACACAACTTTCGCATAAAAGACAAAAACATAATCCAATGAAGGGAGGGTTAAAAGGGGTTTTCCCCATTGTTAAGTGAGGGGTAACCTCAAGTTTTTGTTTCTGATGACACTTGTAACACTACTGAATATAAAACAGTAGGAGGTCGGAAATTTATTTCACCTTAGAAAAAGTTATTTTTAATATCATATGGTTACACTTACACTTCGTAATGAAGATGTTTTATAAACTGCCTCCGGATACGTTTTTCCCCTGAAGAAAATAAAATTTAAAAATTCGAGATACAAAATATACACAAAATATAATTATGCAACCCTAAGGGGATGTCCGTTATTGCAGAGAAACTCAAAAGTGTCTGCCTCTTCCGGCGACGACAATTAAAGCGGTTTTTTACATGACAACAAAAGAGCTACGAAAGGACAGGATCACGAAAATGCCCCGTACTTCCCCACCCCTATAGCCGTGCGCACAAGGAATACCGGTATTCTATTTCAGTTTTATCATATTTTAATTTTAAACCATTTTTTACACGCTCCCTATCCATCCTAACCCCCCTCTAAAAAGATGTCCAGTTCGCACACTGCCTCTCCACCTGATGTCACATCCACACGTCAAAAATGTTTGATTTTTTGATCTACGTTACGAGATGTCGCACGTACGATGGGAATGTTTATGATGCTACGAAACTTGATAGCACTTTACCCACACGTCCTCCACTCCACCGCTCTTGCACTTCCCAACACGCGAGTTTCTGCTTGAGCATTTTCAATCACTGTTTTGCAAGTCGACAACCTCTGGCAACATGACCGCAACAACAGCTGAAATACGTAAAATTTCAGTAATCTGAATGTCTTTCCGCCATATTTTCCTGATAAACTAGATCATCATAATTTAGTAGTCACTATCGCTTTAAGAAAGTCGACATATATCGCCTAAGTAACCGTACATACCCTTTATAACTAGTCGGGAGTCGAACAGCGAGTCAACGTCACAAGGACTGCTCACCACGCCGGCAGCAGCCACACTGCTCGTAACACCACCGCGCTCCGCACCGACGTACTCAACACAAACACACAACACAACACACACACACATTCTCCGCGCGCACTGAAAACACGCAAACCTCTGCTGCTTGCATTTCAAACCGTTAAAAAATACCACAAATATCTCACAGAAAAACTTAAACATTAGATCTGAATAAGTCATGCTGACAAATGTAAGCATGCGATGTTGAAATGCCAAACTTAGAGGCACGCAAAGTTGACTGGCGGTATTGGGGGGCCATGTATGGGAGGTGGGCGGGAGGCAGGGGTTCCCACCTGCCGGGAAAAAAAACCACCGTAACATAATGCGCGGCTCACACTGTCTCGCTCATCTAAATTATCAAATATCTATCGCCCACTTCCAAAAAGGATTCATCTATTTTGAGCAGGGAGAATCCATATCTTATGTCAATATAACAACTACCCTCTAAGGCGACGATGACAGCAGAATAAATCAGAATATTTTAAGTAATAACAAGTGCAGACTACTCCCCCATCTCGTCACGCAGACATGACGGTATGGGGGTTACAGTACGGCTACACACACGTCACAAACCCCAGCCAACTTCCCGAAAAACCAGTTTTGGTGATTTGATCCCCTATGGAGCCGGGATTTTAAAAGGGTTACTGTCGTGCCCCTGGACCCGGTCCCTTCCTCCCTCCCTCCTCTTCAAGCCATCTTGTTCAGGTGAGTTGTTATTCTGCCTCAACGCGATTTCCGGATAATACATAATAATAATATTAATAATAAGACTATTATATCCATGGGCATTATCACTCGTTCAGAGAATTCGTGTGCATAGTTCTCAAGCATCTGCACTCACTAATATGCGATATAGATCTCAGATCTCAAGTTCACGCTTGTTAAGTTCCAGGACTCGCCAAATCTCCGTTAAATAGGACGTGTAGCGTCCGCGTAATATCTTCAGGACCAAAGGCCACGTGTAGTATGTCCAGGGAGCGACAGGCGGCATATTTCCCAAAGACTTGGCCCTTCTAACTTGCACTAGTGCAAAATCGTAATGGTGAGGAATAAAAAAGGGCTATGATTTTGCATTCTGCTACCAACAATATCAAAAAAATATTGGTAATACCCAAATAATTTCTATAACTGAACGATCCGCTGTGGTGGGTAGATTTTCCCATAAGCGAGCCCCAGTAAAAATCTTACTCAGCACTCCTTTTCTTATGTAAAGGGAAATTCCATGACAACTCAAGTAAGAAGTGCTACATTGAAGAAAGGGACTCGGCTCCTGTCATGCGCGGTACAGGTCCTCATTGTTCTCGTATTGCATTTGAGATACAATGCCCACGGAGGGGCGTGACACCAACATTTCTCAATCCGGCACTAACGCAAATGCAAACGGCATCTCAATCATAATCAGTTAAGAAAGCAATATACAAAAGAACTTTCTTAAATTCGCTGATAATCACCCTTTGTCAAAAAATAATAATTAACAACAGTAGTAGTAGTAGTAGTGGTGGTAGTACTAACAACAATAATCATGATAAAAGCTTACTGTTCATCGACAAAAATATTTTGCATTTTGATATAATATAAAATAACAAATTAACAAAAAAAAACTTATGATCCGAATTTCCTCCCCCCAAATCGTTCCCACCCTGCAGCGCGTTTCAAAGTTGAGGCTAAATCATTATCAAGTCGCATTTAGTCGTACTCAAGTTCGGACACGAAAATTCAGGATGACCCTTGGTTCGAATCATAAGTTATTTAAAACTTTTGTTTACATAAGAATGCCAGTTGGAACTTTCATAAATTTCACTGATTTCATGCATGCATACATGTATACATCATATATAGATCCCCACCCCGACACACGTATTAATTTTCATTGAATATGCTGCTTAGCATGCAATGTGTCTGTCGAAGAAATAACACTTGAAAGCAACATATTTTATTAACACAAAATAGCTCACATACTACAACAGCCTTCGAGGGTCGTTACAACCCCTGCTCTCCATTTTCTTCGAGCCTTTTCCGAAAAAAGGGACAGCAAAATATATAAAATCAGGTCGTTGGTCGTTTACCAAACTACCTACCTAGCCATCTATCTATAAACTTATAAATCTGTCAAAGGCCGTTCGGAACAACGTCAATACGAGGGTGTATCAGAACGGCGACCCCTGGGGGAGGAAAGCACGAAGGGCGCAAAGGGAACAAGGGGTTGGAGGGAGTCATCATGAAGGACCCCAGTCACGACCTACTCTCTTCCTTCTTTTTGGCCTAAAAGGAAAAACGCCTCACGTCGGCCACTTCTTTTCGCCATTGGATATCTGATCTGAGAAAAATTTCAGGCGAGTACCGTTTTATACTGAATGGATATATACACATAAATGATGAAAAGACAAAAAAAATATGTATTAAATTATATGCAAAAAAAAATATATATGTGCGCGCGCGCGCGCCGTGTGTGTGTGTGTGTGTGTGTTTGTGTGTATGTGTGTGTGTGGGTGTGTGTGTTGGTGTGTGGTGTGGTGTGTGTGTGTGTGTGTGTGTGTGTGTGTGGTGTGTGTGGTGTGTGTGTGTGTTGGTGGGGTGGGGGTGTGTGGGGGTGTGTTGGTGTGTGGTAGTTGTGGTGTGTGTGTGTGTGGGTGTGTGTGTGTGTGTGTGTGTGTGTGTGTGTGTGTGGGGTGTGTGTGTGTTGTGTATGTATGTATGTATGATATGTAATGTATGTATGTATTATTTTTTATTATATATATATTTTATATAATATATATATATATATATTTTAATATTTATATATTATATATTTATATATTTATATTTATAATATTTATATATATATTCATATATATAAATATATATATATATATATATATATAATATTATTATATACATATTTATATATAATTTTTTATTATATAATATATTTATAATATATTTATATATATATATATATATATATATATATATATATATATAAATAATATTGAATCGCCCTTTTAACAATTTAGTTCTGAACCCAATTCATCCACAGCGACTCACTTCCAAGCCCGACCTAAAAATGGTTTGCTTAGCATGCAACAAAAGACACGTACTGAATACCATCATCAAGAAGCAAAGCATATAAAAACCGTTCATTATAATCTCCCACCATCCATCATCCCTCGGCGGGAAGTCGACGACAAAGAGGTCGACATCTCAACGCATATTTACAGCGAAAAAAAATTTCCTCCAAAAATTTTTTCGCAGATCACACGGAGAACGCTAGTTCGCTGAACCGAATTTTGCCTTCTTTCGCACAAGGTCCCGTAACAAAAATTTTTTTCTCTTGTGCATAACCACAGGCGAACGTGGCGGCCAAGGCGAGGCGACCCCAGACATCGTTTTTTTGCTCCCGCCCCGGATCGCCTTCTGGGCCTGAGCGAGGTACCAGCGGCAGCGGCGGCGGCGGGGCGGGGGCGGCGGCGCGGCGACCGGGAGGGCAAAAAGAAAAGGACAGCGACACATGCAGAGGAATGGGAAAGAATGGAGGCGATGAAGCGAAATCAATGACCGATGGGTGGCAACACGAGGACAAACCCAGAGAAGCGGGTTCGAAAAGGGCCCGGGGAGGGAGGCGCCGTGACGAAACACAAGGGTAATTACCGGCCAGGCTTTTTTTTCTAATGCTCTTGTTTTCGGTCTCAAGCTCAAAGGACATCCCCTCAAAATTTCTCGACAAAGTGGCGAATAAGTAGCGTAATAAAAAAATAAAGCAATAATAAGTGATGTTGCTAACAAAGTCGATGAGCATTACAGCCTGAAGAATTTCCGCGTGCAACAAGATTTAAAACCCTCCATGTAAACCCTTTTAATCCCAGATCCCAGCCGCCCTCCTTCCTAAAGTAATACGACACCGGGAGGGCTTGGCCGAGACGAGGGAGATTCGCGTGACGATGCGTGGCCGCGAGCACGACCCCATCAAGCAGCGTCAAACATTTCGCCCGAAAGACGCTAAGGTAAGTATCCTAACTCATCACTTAACAAAGTTTGTGTTCGCCGAGCTCTAAACGCCCGCCAGGGAAATGAGTAATTATGACGAACAAAAATTAAAATGTGAGGAAATGTGAACCCACACTTTCCCGCTTTTTTTCTGAGAGAGGCTGGCGCAAGCAAGCGGACAGGAAAATTGCAATTTAAATTTATATCTGGCGTTGAGGTCGCGGAGGTCGGCATCGCAGCAACGTCACCGGGGGCAGACACATTGCTTTTCGCCCTGATCGGAACATATCGTATCAATTCCGCAGAAATGCCATTACCATGTCACGGTTTCGCGCACATGCAAATAGATCATTCCCTAAGTCGACGGGAGGTATATCTCTGTGGCTCTTTCCCAAGCAATAGCCTCTGCTCCCCTTGAACTGATGGGGGACGTTTGTTCCTGGCAGAGCTATCTCCAGCACAGACACCTCTACCCTGCTGCCACTATAGAACAAAAATTTCGAAAAACAAAGGGCCCAAGCAGTGCACCGGGCAAGTCGGCAAAATAAAAGACGTGCTACAAGGGTTTCCAAAGACTTGTCTTTCCCGTCAGAGTCTTTTGAAGTAACCCCAGGGATGCAGCCGCAGGAAGGAAGGCTGCCGCTCCTTTTTATTTAAACCCCCCCCACTTTCAATGCATCAGCGAAACACATTGCTCAACAATCAGTGAAAGGAAATCTTCCTCAGACCAAAAAACACGTCGCCTGGGTGCCGGTGTCCCCGCAATTTGTTCATGCAGACACCACTACGTGTCTTCCTCGTTCCCACTCAACACGGGCCTACTGGACTTTATTCAGCTGCCTTTGCTGGACTAGTATTTGCGCAAGAAACACGCGCCTTACTCTGCCCTGTATGAGCTGTGACGTGTTACAATTTACGATTTCCTTGCCACCAAGTGCATAACCTTTTTCAGACGAGGAGAATAATTATCTGGGGGCTCAAATCCATTAGACGGCCAGCTATCTGAAAGAAACCCTCAGAAATATTAAATTCTGCCTTCAAGGATACTACGGAGCACCAAACCTTTGTCTTAGGAGGAGGCAAGGACAAAGAGACAAGAGAGGAGGGCAAGGGGGGGTAAAGGAAAAAGGGAAAAGGAAGGAAAGGAAGCAAAAAAAGAAAGAAAGCGAAAATTTTTTTGGAAAAATAAGAAGAAAGAAAAAGAGAGAAGGGAGACGACGAGGGGAGGTGAGCTGTGATAGGTAGGCAGGTCCAAGGGATCCGCCGGGTTTATCGGGATCGGGCAGTCAACCTTTTTTTTATGTGCCCATCACATACATCACCCTAACTTGCCCAACCACCGTTGACCCCAAGGCTCAACCTTCCTCCTCCCCCTCTCGCTTCCAAGCACGCACCGCGCCACCCACGATCTTAAATATGTCTTTACTTAAATATTTCTGTCCGCTTCGCTCCCTCCCCCGTGGCGTGTGCATCCATCATCTTCGCCGTCAGGTTTAGACTGGCCAAGGGTTCAGCAGGATGGGAAAGGGAGGGGGTATGGGCAGGGCAGAGGGAGGGAGGGAGGGAGGGAGGGAGGGATGGGGAGGGAGGGGGAGGGAGGGAGGGGATGGGGAAGGAAGGGAGGGGATGGGGAAGGGAGGGAGGGGAGAGAGGGAGCATAGGAGGAGGAGAAAGGGAAGCAGATGAAGGGGAAGAATCAAAGAAAGAGAAGACAAACTGGAAGGGTGGGATGGAGGAGAAAGAACAGAAGTGAATGTAAGGAGGAAAGTGGGAGGAGGGAGGGAGGGAGGGAGATAGAAGGGCAGAGAACGTGGAAAGTGGAAGGAGAAGGGAGAGATAGAAGGGAAGAGAACGTGGAAAGTGGGAGGGAGAGAAAACGAAGAAAATACAAGAGAATAAGGAAGGCGGGTAAGGGGGGGGGGTAAGAAGGAAAGAAGGAAGGTCAAAAAAGAAGGAGAAAAGAAGGGGACGGGGGTTCCACGCGGCGGCCACTTGAAGAGACTGCAGGGGAAGGGATGGGGGGCCCTCGAGGGGAGTGCTTTGACCTCCGTCGCGATCGGGCCGAGTCTGACCTCAGTCCCCCAGAGACGAGCAGAGCTGTTCCGGCTACGATACGATTTTTTTTTCACTTTTATCCAGCTAATTATGTATGCCACGCGCGGGAAACTGCCGTATGCTTGTATGTTTATATAAATTCAAACACAAACTTTTTTTGATATTCATATATGTTAATCCATTACCCCTTTCCATGAACTTTTGACTTTGCAAAATGCACTTAACAGTTAATATTACAACACTAAAGATATACAACATTTAAGGTTAAACTTAGTACATTTTATATTTCATCTTGTTCATATTTCCGCATCAATTAAGGGAAATACAAACAAAATACATTATAAAATGAAACCAAATTATATCAAAGTGAAAGAAAACGAAAAAAGCCAATGGCAGTAATTGCCACGTAAATAAACAAAAAAAATTGCTTACGTCAGCTCAGTAATTTCCCTCGGAGGGGCACTTCGAAAACCTCTTTAAAAATGACCAAATCTTTTTTTTTTTTTGGTTTCGATTTGGGGGCTTTAAAACAATTCAAAAATTTGAGAGAAAACTCATGGAAAAAGTTAAATTCATTAATACCCCACCTGCTTTACAAAACTTTGTCTGCCACAACCCGTACTTAACCGGGCCCCAATAACCCACAATTTTATAACGATCCTCATTCAGCTTATAAGCAATTAAAAAAAGCCCCCCGAAACCATTTCCCTTTTTATAAAAAAAGATCGCAAATATATTCCTTTCGGGTTACACGGAGGGAAAATCTAAATAACAAAAATTGCCGGATTTTAAGAGACCAAGATGGCGGTGCGATGGCGGTTGGCAATTCTAAAGAATCTGCAACCACTGGCCATGTCCACTAATGAGAGAAAGGGCCGGAACATGTTGCCGCGAAATCTTTTCCTTGCCTTTCTACTACATCAGAGGTACTAATAAATAATTCAGATGTACTTTCCTAAATCTCGAGGTCTTTTGGTCTAAGGAGCGGTTGACCGCGGCGAAAGGAACGCAGAATAAAATTTTTCTGTCTGGCTTCATGACGCTGTTAGTCATAAGGCTCGCTTGGCACTGGACGAAGCGTTCCGAGTCCACCTGGGGAGTTCCTGGCACCGTCACCTGAGACGAGCGGGAGCTACCCAATCAGGGCTTTTACCACTATAACAAATAAAATATGGTTTGCACCATTTTTTTCGCTACCAACACCATCTTCCTCTATTGGAAGCGAGGTCGGCGAAGGGCCATCATATTAGGAACTAGGCAAACAAAACGAAAAAAGGGGCAGCAATTGCGCCCATCTTCGGCACCTCATTAGCATATCTGTAAATTAAACTGGGGTTTACACCTTCAAAGTAATCTCTTCTTCCTCCTCCGTTTTCTTTTTCTCATTCTCCACCTTCGCTTCATTTTCTCTTTCCCCTTTCCCCACCCTAAACCCCCAATTCCACCTCCTCCTTTACCTCCACACCTCTGAATCCACCTCTATCTCTTCCCCCGCCTTCACCTCCAATCCTTCCCCGCCTCCAACCTCACCCAAATCCCCGCTCCCTTTCCCCTACATTTACATCTCTAACCTCCCCTTCCACCTCTCCTCCCTCACCATCCGCACTCCCCCCCTCCTTCTCCTCATCACCATCTCCGTCTACCTCTACAAAATTTAAATCCACCTCTGCCTTCTCTTCGGTCTCCATCCCCATTACCCGCTCCACCTCCTCGCCCTTACGGAGGCAGCAGCGAGATCCCTCCGCCACAAGAAGCTCCCACCGCCGCCCGAAAAAAAGCCTATCCAAAACCTGCCCAA
>NC_051429.1:4842377-4847377 GCF_015228065.2 Penaeus monodon
TTTTAAAATTTTAAATTGTGTAAATTTGAATATTTTTATGTTTGTATTATAACAAAATTTATAAAAAACATCAATCGTACAGTAATTATTTCAACTCACCGAAAATTATGATTTCCGAGCTCTCCTACTGGTCCCTTATTTTGTGAGTCTAATACTCACTAAATTGCCAGCGGACCTTTTGTTCGCTGCCTCGACTGTGAGAAGCCTTATGCTTCTACAGTAAAACGTAATATTCGACAATTTATAAACAGCGGGCCTTACGCTCTCTGTCCCGAACATCTCTCCTCATGGAGCTTGTCTCCGCGTCTACTTGTCTTCCCGTCTCCCCTCCAAGTCTCCTGTCCACGTCTCCCGTCAGGTGGATATGAGTTTAAGATATTTTTCTTTGGCCTAATATTAGTTGTGACTAAAATAGCATCAAATGAATGCATATTTATTCTAGTATTATAGTCTATCTTTCTTTGGTGAATTACAAATACTGAGATGTGTAAATAATAAATACGTAATGATTTTGGTCATGTAGTATTGTCTGGCTATTACAATGTGCATATTTATATTTATGTATACATATTTTTTATAATATATATATATATATATATTTATATATATATATATATATATATATATAATATATATATATATTTATCTATACACATGCATACTATTTATGTGTTTATATAAAAATATATGTACCATATATTACATACTTACATATATATATATATATATATATATATATATATATATATATATATATATATATATATATATATATATATATATATATATATATACACATGCGGCGGCGGAGGGAGGGACAGGGAGGCTTCTTATAAAAGTTTTTTGGGATATCAAGAAAAATATTTTTTCGCAAAATTTTTGCAGTTTTTATCTTCAGTAGATAAACCGGCTTTGTCATCATCTACTTCCTTGTATTTCATATTTTGCCTCTGAGCAGTATTTTTAAAGGTCCCTTTTATCTAATATACAAGATATTTTTATCAATTTTTTATATCAAGCAGATATATATATATATATATATATATATATATATATATATAATATATATATATATATATATATATATATATATATAGAGAGAGAGAGAGAGAGAGGAGAGAGAGAGAGAGAGAGAGAGAGAGAGACCTTTATAATTAAAAATATTGAATTGTTGACAGGATACGGTTTATGTATGTCCTTTTTTAAATATTCAAACGAATTTACGCAGGGAAAAAATGAGAAATATAGTAACTTAAATGTGCCCCTCTCCCTCTCTATGTAAGCGTTGTGGTCAAAGGCGCCCCCCTCCCCTGTCCCTCCCTCCGCCGCCGCCCTCGCCGCCGTCGCTGCCGCCGCCCTCGCCGCCGTCGCGTGCGGTTTTACTTCTCCGCGCGCGTATCCGCGTCAGTGATGAGTGCGGCGCGTGCGGGAATATAGAGCCCCTCGTCTAGGCTGCGGTCAACATTACAGGGAGAAATATTCTCTGACGACGAAGAAGACGGTGAAACGTAAGCAGTTTACATGCTGAATGATTACAATGTAACCGCCAGTAGAAGTTTTGTTAACAAGGCTGGAATTGGTCCTGATGCCCAGCTAAAAGTGCACCACATTGTGAGGAGTGCCTTGGCGGTCGCACCATTAGTGGGAAATGTGCAGCTTCTCAGACGTATGTACTTGTCTCGCTGGAAAATGTATCGGGGATTATGACATAGGACTTATTAGTTTCCTAAGGGAGTCTAATATTTTAAACAAAATATAGGATGCTAATATTTATGCAATAGCTGTATACTTTTATAAGCACATTACTCATGATTTGATTTTTTTTTATATGATATTTTTTTTTGGTGTTTTTTTTGCCGTAGCGGAGCAGATAATTTTAAATATCAATCAATCGATCAATATTTTTTTTCTAAGACCAAAATAATGTTAATAGTTTTGGGTATTTTGTTTATTTCTTCTTTTAACAAGGTTGATGTACTTTTTTGCAAAAAATACATATATTGTACGATTGGTAAGCATTATTTGTCATTTAAGAATAAGAATTACACTTTTACATAAGGAAATTTGATAAAATACTAGCATGTAATGGGGAAAATGTGTTAACAATTAATCAAAGTCTTCTTTTTTGATTCTTGAAGATAGAAATGGTTACATGGGTCTTTAACATTTCCGTCATGCAGCAATAGTGGCATAGTGAAAATTATAGGTGAAAATGGGTTTTTTCTTTTTTGGGCATGTTTGTATATTAGTTTTTCCCAAAAAATGGGGAAGGGAAAGTAGAAATTTTAAACATGTCCGACTTAAGATTTTTCTCTCTTTGTAAAAGATTTAAGAAAATATATGTAGTTTACTAATAAGTGGTGCCGAATGGCAAAACTATTTGTTCCCGGTTGCATCGTTCTTTTTCTTCCTAAAATACGTGTAGCCAGGTACTATGACAATTTCGAGGAGGGGAGAAAATTTTGCTGGAGACTTAGTCCACTTTCTGTGCTGATACATCATAAACGGGGATGTATTGTTTGCGATCTTTTATGAAGGATACACTCGCTGTATATAGTTTATACTATGGTCTTAGGAAAACTAAATATATTTTCCTAAGTTGCATTGTAGATTGTAAAACATCGAGAAAGCGGCGGAACATTTTAGAAATTACGCTTGCCCTTGAGGTTAATTGCAAACTTGACTGAGTCAACACGTGGGACAGGTGTGATGCTAGGGGGGGTAGATAATTAGGTGTTCAGGCGTAATATGAGGGGAAACCCGTCTTTGACCTAGTGTAATCCCCTTGAAAACCTTTTCACTCTCGAATAGAATCAGCCACGTCTTTTCAGCTATTAGGTATTCAACCCTGTTAGCTTTATAAGTTAAACGTGCAAAGTATGAAATATTGTTTTGCTTAAACTTTCACAGAAACTTTAAGCCTGTTATTTGTGTTATTGCCTCTTAGGCGTTGTTGTTTAAGCTTGAGAGTCATAATAAAGGCATATGGGGGAGGAGGGGGATGTTTGATGGAGTTGGGGTCGTCGCGAACACTGCTTGCTTCATATTGATGTGTCATGCTCATTAGCTATAGTTTGATCACTCACCTGTAACACTTCAGTGCAGCGCTGTTTATCCCCTTTAAACAGGATTTTGCAGGGTAAACATATCCTTGTCAAAATCCCTGCTTTAAGGGGGAATTGCTTTATCATTGTCCAGTACACGTACAATTATAAAAGTTTATAACAGGGGGAGTTATATTATTTACCTCTTTTTTCATATCTTATAAAGTTCTTGTTTTTGATAAAGACATATTCAAAGGGAAAATAATAAAGGGTGAAAGCCTTCTGTTATCAGGTGTTTTGATTTTGAAGATAAAATATTTTTTTTAAGGGGTCTAAATGTTTTCGCTACTAAAACAATTGGGCATAGTGAAAATCTAGCAAAGGATGTAGATATATATTTTTTTCCCATTGGGTATACTTTATTAAGATTTTCCCAGAAATATTAAAGGATCAAGTGTAAAGTTTTTATTCAGTGCAACTAAAATATTTCTCTCTTTGTATAGGAATTGTGAAAATATATGCATGTGTTCTCAAAAAGGGGTGCTGAATGTACGTTTCCGATAAAGTAAATTCACCATAGTTGCCGTGAGGTGTGTCTCTTAAAGATAACACTTTCTACTCCTCTATTGCTGAAATTTTGTAAAAGGCAATGACGGGAATCGAAAATTTAAAGTTTGGTTGAATTATCCCGTTGGCAAGGTTATTTTTGTCCTTTTATAATATTTTTCCCGTTCTTATGGGAGACAAAAAAGACATTTTTGTTTAGAAAAATGAACTACAATTATCAAAAATCGCCGTAGTCCGACTTAAAGATAGCAACTTATCTAGCCCCGTCTCTTATAGCATGTTTGTAACTGGTGAGAAAGACCATGGCAGGAAATCGAGAAGTAATTTGTTGGATTATTTCCCTTCAGCACGGTTATTTGTGTCTTTTTACAATATTTTTCCCGTTCTTGTAGGAGACAAAACAGCATATTGCTAGATGAATGAAACTATAGTAACCAACATTAGTGGTTATCGTTGCATAGTTCCTTTTCTTCCGTATATACTTGTAGGGAGGTACTATAGACAATTTTGTGGAGGGGGAGTAAATTACTGAAAAGCTAGTGCACCTTCTGTTCTAATTCATCTTTTTCTTATATCATCATAAACAGAGGATCCCTAACCGATGTTTACCTTGGTCTTTTTATATCAGAAGAGAATGCACTGTATTGGCGTGCACAGAGTTATACATATGGGAAAGCTGAACATATTTCCTAGTTTGCATTGTGCATAGATTGTACAAAATTGAGAGCTGAGGCGGGAACATTTTAGGAAATATATCGCATTGCCCCATGAGGTTAATTAGCAAAACATAACTGGTCCTAGTTGGTAGATAATTAACTATTCAGGCGGAAATAGGAGGGGGAAACCCGTCTTTGGTCTCGCGCAGATGCATTGGAAACCCTATTAATGCTCTCTAAATAGAATAAAACCGGCGACTTTTCAACCTGTTAGGTAATTAAACTGTTGTATAAGCCTGAAATATTCAAACGTATGAGATAGTGGTTATCGCATTTACATTTACACAGAAAATTTAAGCCTGTTATTTTTATTTTATTTGTATTATCGCCAACAAGAGTTTCATGATCCTTTTGAGTGAATTGTATTTTTATTAGAAAAATGCCTTTGGGATGTAAGATAGCTTATCAATCGGCCCGCAAAGTTAAGAAATTTCTGTTGTTATTCTTATTAGGGTTGCACCTGTTATATTATGAAATTAAACCCGTTGTATAAGCCTGCAAATTTTTAAACGTGCGTAGTGGTAGTTTCGCATTTACATTTACCAAAAAATATTGCCTGTTTTTTTTATCTTATTTGTGTTATCACCTGTTAGGACGCGTGTTTTGTGTAAGGGTTGAAAGTCTATTAAAGGCATGTTGGGTACAACAAGAGTTTCATGATCCTTTTCACTGA
>NC_051429.1:4852886-4865386 GCF_015228065.2 Penaeus monodon
AATAAAAAAAAAAAAACTAAAAAAGAGCATAGTATTAATAGCGGGTCTGGCCTAGGCGACAAGAATCCATTACGCTTCAAACTGCAGGTTTGGGGAAGGTTACCCCTGCGGGATAAATAAGCCCCCCCCATATGCGAAAGCCCCCGACATTCCCCATGTGTCAAATTCCGATTTAGTGGGAGGGGGGTTGACTCCTGAAAGACCCCCCTGTAAAACTTTTGGGTTTTTTGAAAAATTTGGCCCCTGGGGGACTAAGGGTTATAAGAAAGAAACCCCAGAGATTGTTAATAATAATAATGGGTGGGAATTAGGGGTAAAAATCTACAATTATAATTATTTTTATAAAATTTTCATTTTATATTAATATATATATATATATATAATTAATTTTATATATATATAAAATTATATATATATATATTTTTATATATTATTAATTTAATATACTCTTTTTTTATTATATAAATATATTTATATTTTTTTATATAAAAAATTTGTATTTTGGGTTGTATGTATTATTAAAAATTATTATTTATATATATTATAATTTATATATATATATATATATTTATAATATATATTATAAATATATTAAAAATTATTTTAAATTTTTTAAAATATATTATTATAATATACAAAATTTTTATATTTTTTTATATATATTTATATTTTTATTTTTTATATATATATATATATATATATTTATTTTTTTTTTTTTTTTTTTTTTTTTATAATTTTTGGGTATTGTTTTTTTTTTTTTTTTTTTTTTCTTTTATTAATTATATAAAAATTTAATTTATTTAAAAAAATTTAATTTATTAATTTATAAAAAATATAATTGTTGGGGGGTTGTTTGTGGTGTTTTTGGTGCGTTGGGTATTTTTTTTGTGGTGTTGTGTTGTGTTTTGAATTAAATAACCAGGGTTAAAAAAAACCTTTCAAGTTTAAGGTTAATTGGGGTATAAAAAATATTTTTTCTAATATTTAAAATTTTTAATTTAAAACTTTTTTTTTCATTTTAAAAAAAATTTTTATTATAATCCAATTTTAATTAACATAAATTTAATTTATATTATATATATATATATATATATTTTAATATAAATTTTAATATAAATATTATATATAATACATATATATATATATATAATTTTATATATATATATTTATAAAATATATATATTTTGTAATATGGGTTTGGGTGATTTATTACAAAAAAAAATAATATATATAGAAAATTATATAGGATATATAAAAAATTATTTTTATATTAAATTTAAATTTTATTCTTTATTGAAATTTTTTGGGGGTTTAAATTTAATTTATATAATTAATTAAATTAAATTATATATATATATATATATTATATATATTATATATATAAAAAAAAAAAACCAAAAAAAACAAAAAAATATTATTATATAATATTATATATATATATATTTTATATATTATATATAAATTTTAAAAATATATATATAATATCCCAAAACCAAACAAAAAACAAAAAAACAAAAAACAAAAAACAAAAAAACAACCAAAATTTAAAAATATTTATTTTATATATAATATAATATTATTAAATATATTAGTTAAAAATTAAAATACATATAATATATATAAATATATTTTTAATAAAAATTATAATAATATATAATATATATATACAAAAATATATAAAAAATTATATATTTTTTTTTTTTTTTTTTTTTTTTTTTTTTTTTTTTTTTTTTTTTTTTTTTTTTAATTATTTATAAAATAAAATAAATTTTTTTTTTTTTTTTTTTTTTTTTTTTCTTTCTTTCTTTTTATGGTTATTTATAAAATTTTTCAAAAATTAATTTCCCATTATTTTTTTCCCAGTTTTATAAATATTAATATTTTTTTTATGTTTATATAAATATAAAAATTAATAAAAAATATATTTTGAATTTTTTTAAATAAATATATTATATTATTTATTTATATATATATATATATAAATATACATACATATATATAATATATATATATATTATAATTATAATAATATATTAATATTTTTATATATATATTTATAGAAAATATATATTTTGTAAAAATTATATATATTATTTTTATATTATATATAATTATAATATACATATACTATTAAATTTTAATAAAAATACATAATTTTTTTATACATACCATAAATAGTATAAAAGGGTTGTATATATATTTAAATATAATATATTATATATATTATAAAATTATATTAAATATTAATATTGTAATGCCAAATTATACTATATACCGGTTTTTTTTGCGAAAGGACAAAGGCTTTAAAAAAGCTACAAAATTACTCGAGTTACCCCTTCAAATCAAAACATCCCTTTTTATTTTTGTCCTGGTCCGGAATGTAGCAGAGCGCATAGCTTTTAAACCAAACCAACTTATGTAAATTTGCCTAACAAGGTATAAGGGAAAATAAATTAATAATTTTATTTTACGTTCTGAAAGAGTTTTAGGAAACGAGAAAAATCTTGCGTATTTCATTTCCCACATCTCGTATTTAAAATTCCCCAAAAAGGTAGACTATGATATTAGAAAAGAACTTCATTTTTGCTATATAGCAAAACAAATATTGGGCCCAAAAAAAATATTTTAAAAATCGTATCCCCCAGGGGGAAACGTGGACAGAGACGAGGAGAGGAACGGGAGAGGAGACGTGGACATAAACGGGAGGGAGACAGCAGACGGGGAAACGCGGAGACGTGGAGAAAAGCTGCATGGGGGAAACGTTCGGGACGGGAGAGCTGGGTAAAAAATGATTTTAAAAGATCATTTTGGGCAAAATTACTTTTTTATGTAGAAGCATAAGGGTTTCACAGTCCAGGACAATTACGGTCCGCGGGCCATTTAGTGTATAAGATCACAAAACAAAAACCCCAGTGGGGGGTACGGAAATCAAAATTTTTGTGAGTTGAAATCATTACTGTACGATTTGATGTTGTAATACTTGTTTTTTTAAAACGAAAAATATACTATAATCCAAAATTAACATATAATAGCAAATATACAAAAAACAATATGGACAATCCATATATATATATACCTAACACCCACACCACACCACAAAAAACAATAAATAAAAATAAATAATTAATAAAATTTGATATATAATTTAGAATATTATTAAAAAATAATTTTTTTTATAATATAGAAAAAAATATATCCCTTATAGATAATATATATTAAATATAAAAAATAAAATATATATAATTATATATAATATTTTTTCCAATATATATATATATATATATATATGTAAATATATAAATAAAAATTTTATCTTTTAATATATATATATATATATATTTATATATATATATATAATATATTAAATATATAAATTTTTTTTTTTTTTTTTTTAAATAAAAAAAAAATTAAAATAACCCACACCACCCACACATACACACACAAACAACACACACACACACACACACACACAACCACCACACACACACACACACTCACACAAACCACACACCACACAACCCCACACAAAAACAATTATATTATATATTATATATATATAAAATATAATCAATATATATAAATATCTATATATATAAAAAATTTTTTGAAAATATTAATAGTATATATATATTATTAATATTTATAATATTTAATATATTTATATTTATATTATATAAATACTATAATATAAAAATATATATATATTAAAAAATAAAATTTTATTTTTAAAATTATATATATTATATATATATTATAATTATTGTACACACACACCACACAAACAAAAATATATAATATATTTTAATAATTTTTATATATATAATATTAAAATTTTATATATAATAATTATATTATATAATATAATAAAATATATATATATATATATATATATATATAAAAAAAAATATTAAAATATATAATATATATATTATATTAAAATATATATATATATATATATTATTTTTACACACAATAATTAAAATTTTATAATATATATATTTAAAATATAATAAAATATATATATTATTTTTAAATAATATTTAAAATTAAAAAATTTAATATTAAAAAATATAGTTATATTATATATTATTATTAAATAATTATATAGTATATATTTAAATTTATATATTAAATATATTTTTTTAAATTTATTATACAAAACCCAACAAAAATAATTTTTTTTTATATCATTTTTTAATAAAATTTTATAATATTTAAATTATATATATAAAAAATTTTCTTTTTATAAAAAAATATATTTTAAAATATATAAATTTAAAATATAAATATATATATATATATATAAATAAAATAAATATATATATAAAAATACATATAAAAATATATTATATATATATAATATATATATTTATTATAAAATATATATATAATATATATATATATATATATATAAAAAAATTTTTTGGACCACGGCGGGTAACTGAAAATACCGGGTTAAAAAAAATATTATATATAATATATATTTTTTTAAAAAAAATATTATATATATTTATAATTATTATAATATAATAAAATAATATTATATATTTACTAAATATTAAAAATAATTTTTATATATATATATATATATATATATTATTATTATTTATATAAATTCATATATATATATATATAATTTTAAATATATTTAATATTAATATATATATATATATAATATTATCTATATATATATTTATAAAAATTTTTATATATATATTTATATATATATTTTAATTTTTTGTGTGTGGGTGTGTGTGTGTGTGTGTGGGTGTGTTTTTGTGTGTTGGGGTGGTTTTATTCGCGAACGACAATTTAAAACCGGGATTTTTTAAAAAACCTCGTTTCTTCAACACGAAGAGAAAGTTTTTTTAAGTTAATTATTAGTTCTTTTTGTCTTTTTTTTTCTTGATTTTTTCCCAGAGAATTTAGGAAGTTTAAAGGGGGAGATAATGAGGTAAAAAAGTAAAAAAATAAATAATAGATAAATAGATAGATGGAAAGATAGATGGATAGATTTTATAAGTTAGGAATAAAAGGATGGGTAAATAAATAGAGATTAATAATGGATAAATTTGTAACGAAAATAGATAAATTTTTTTAAAATGATTTTTTGTCCTTTTGGGGTTTTCACTCCTGTTGACTAAAAATTCTTCAAAAAACAACCCAAAACTTTAAATAAAGATTTTACACAATTTTTTTGTTTAAAAAATGTATGTATTTTTGTTTAAAAAAAAAGTGCGTATATTTCCAAAAAATGAATACTTTTGGGAGTGTACATTGGGATAATACGTAAAAAAACAAAATATATTAATATTTAGATGAATATAAAATATATTATATATATATAATATATATAATATTTATATTAAAATTTTAATATATTATTAATATATATAATTTATATATGGGAGACTTTTTTTATATAAATTGTAAATAGATATTTGTAATATGTATTAAAAAACACACACACACACACACCACACACAAAAATAATATATATATTTTATATATATTATATATATTAATATATATATATATTTAAAATTTTGTATGTATAAAATATTATATATAAAATTAATATATATAATATATATATTATATATATATAATATTTTTATATATTTTATATATATATATTATATTTTGTATAATGTATATATGAAATAAAATATGTTTAAAAAAAATATAAATTCATAATTTTATTATATAATTAAAATAATATAATATATATATATATATATATTATAATAATATATATAATATATATAATATAATTTTTTATTTTCTTTTTTTTCTACAATACAAAAAACATATTTATCTATTAACTGAATGTGTTATATATAATAGAGGATCATAATTTTAGTACTACACATATATTAAGCTTGTTTAATATATATAATATATATAAATATTATATTATATTATATATTAAAATATATATTTTATAAAATAAATAATATATAATAAATTAATAATTCATATAATTAAAAATATATAATTATTAAAATATATATATATAATAAAAATTATATTATAATATATATTATAATTAATAATAAATAATTTTAAAATAAATAATTATATATAATATATATATATATATATTAAATTAAATATTATAATATATATAAAATATAATATTATTTTTTTTTTTTTTTTTTTTTTTTTTTTTTTTTTTTTTGATATTATATATATATTTATATATATATATTAATTTATTTATATATATATATATTTATATATAAATGTGTGTGTGTGTGGTGTTGGGTGTGTGTGTGTGTGTGTTTGTTGTTAAAAAATTGTATTTTTTACATATAAAATATTTATTTAAAATTTAAATTATTATATGTTTTTTGGGTTTTTTTAAAAAAAAAAAAACCCCCCACAAAAAAAAATTTTTTTAATAATTATTATATTTATATTAAATTTAATAAAAAAAAAAAAAAAAAAAAAAAAAATATATAAATATATAATATATATATATAATATTATTAAATTAAAATTATATATATTTATATATATATTTTAGTATATTATTAAAATTTTAACATATGTATATAATATTTATATAATAAAATTTTTATAAATATTTATATATATTTTATTAAAAAAAATTATATATAATATTTATATTATTATAAATTATTATATATATATATATATATATTAATATGTATATTAAAAAATTATAAAAAATTTTTATATAGGATTAAAAATATGTTTAAAATATAAAAATTATATATATATTATATATTATATATATTATATATATATATATTTTTTTTTTTTTTTTTTTTTGTATTTTGGTTGTTTTATGTTTATATTTTATATATATTTTATAAAAAAAATTGTGTTTTAAAATATATGTTATATATAAATTTATTATAATATTATATATATTATAATTATATATTTTTTTTTTTCTTTTATTTTTTTTTCATTTTTTTTTGGGGTATAATTATAATTTATACTTATGTATATCATATTCTTTATATATTATACAATATTATTATTTTTAAAATTATATTATATATATATTATATATATAAAAAAATATCATAAAATTTTAAAATAAAAATTTAGATTATAATTTTATAATTTATTTATTTATGAATTTTTAATATTATATATATATATTATATATTATATATTATAATATATATATATTATATATTATTTATTTTAATAATACTATATATTTTAAAATATATTTTATATAAAAATATATATATATATTATATAATATAGAAAAAAAAAAAAAAAGGGGGAAAAAGAAAAACAGAGAGAGAGAAGAGAGAGGAAAGGGAGAGAGAAGAGAGAGACAGAGGAGAGAGAAGAGAGATAGAGAGAGAAAAAAAGAAAAGAAAAGAAAATATTTTAATATATAATAAAAATTTTAAAAATGATATATTTTAATATAAAATATAAAATATATATTATATAATATATATATATATATAATATAAATAAATTTTTTAAGAGAGAAATGTAAAATATATCAAAATTATACATTTATTATTCATCAATTGTATATAAAATATTCAAAAAAATTATAAATTGATCTGTATTATTTATATATAATATATATATATATATATTATTTTATATTATAAAAATTATTATTTTTTTTTTTTTTTTTTTTTTTGAATATTATGTTATTGAATTAAGTATATATATACTCATTTGTGCAATTATGTATTATGTGTATTGTTTGTTTGTTCTAAGTTTTTTAATTTTTTGCTTTGATGTTAAAGCAGTCTGTTATTTTGGTTTTATTTTCCGTTCACAGGGTGATGATGATTTTCCTCGGTGACGGCATGGTTCGGCCCCTTCAGGGGGGAAAGGAAAATAGCGGCACGGGGCCCCCCCGGTCAAAGAAGAGAAAATGGGTTGTCACCGAGATAATCCCGGGAAAATAAAGGGGGAAACCACTTGATTAGGAGATGAACCGAAAAAGAAGTTTTTAACGTGAATGAAACACATAAAAAATCTTCCTTTATAATCCTTTCATCGAGACATAAATCCATGCAAGACTCATGTAATTTGGGTTCAGGATTGTAATGACATGTCAAAAGTACATTTAAGGACTGTGGGAAGACGTGTTCATAGATGGGTTAAATTTGTGTAGGGGGGAAATGAAGGGGGAAAACAAAACAATTTTGAATCCAAAGTAAATTTTTTGCATTGAGGTGTTGGAAAGGGAAATGCTAAAAAGATCACATCAACATTCACAGGGAGCCCCCCACAAAAAGTTTGCCATAAAAACGGGGGTTTTTGAAATAAGACTTCCCCATCCAAAAGCGTATAGAAAAGCACTTTTGACGTACAATGGGGGGAAGCCATACAACTGTGGATATGCAGCAAGGCTTCCTATACGAATCTAGTTTTTTTAATCATAGAAATGAATACAGAGGAAAAAAACCATCAGCTGTCAACTTTACAAAAAAGGCCCTTCCCAGAAACATAATTTGGGGAGAGTTCAACAAAGAGAAGTCATTAGCTGTGACACTTGCTTTAAAAAATTTTCAAAAAGAAATGATTTCTAACCCAAATTAGAGACAGTAAAAGGAAGCCTACATCTGTGAAATTTGAAAACAATACCTTCCCAAAAAAAAAATCTGGTGAGGCACATGAGAAAATAAAAAGGGAAAAGCCATATAGTGCAAGTTTTGAAATAAGGCTTTTCGGGAAAAAGATAATTTGTAAAGCAAAATGTAGACATACAAAAAGAGAAAGCCATATAGCTGCGGATTTCCCAACAATGCTTCTCAGGGAGAGTTAGTCTGGTAAGGCACTGAGAACCACACTAAGGAGAAACCATACAGGTGAAATTTGTAAAAAAGGGATTTCTAAAGGGAAAAATCTAATGTAGCAATTCAAGAGTAAGCAAGGGAAAAAGCCATACAAAGTGGTTTTGTAACAAAAACTTTTCGCACAGGCTTATCTAGCGCGTCATAGGAGAAAACACAGAGGAGAAGCCATCACTGTGAGATTTGAAAACAAAGGTTTTTTTACAGAAATATCGTTAGAAAGTCACAGGGAGAGTACATACAAAAGAAAAACCCATACAGCGTGAGTTTGCAACAAGGCCATTCATAAAAAAATAGTCTAGGATTCATATGAGAAGACATAGAAAGGAGGAGACAAAAAGCTGTGAAATTTGCAACAATACCTTCTCACAAAAAAAAATATCTAGTGAGGCACATGAAACACATACAAAGGAAAAGCCCAATAGCTGCAAGTTTTGAAAAAGGGCCTTTTCTGAGAGAAGTAATCTTGTTCACATTTGGGCATAAAAAAGAGAAGCATATACTGCGGATTTGCAACAATGCATTCTCAGGGAAAGTTAGTCTGGTAAGGACATGGAAACACCAAAGGGGAAAAGCCTAAATTTGGAAAATTTGTAAAAAACACTTCTCGGGGAAAATTAAATGTAGCAATTCATATGAGGTACATCCCGGGAAAGCCATAAAAATGTGAGTTTTGTAAAAGAATTTTTTCGCATATACTAATCTAGCGCGTCAAGGAGATTAACACAAGGAGAAGCCATACAGCTGTGGATTTTAAAAAAGGGTTTTTTACAAAAATTCTCTAAAAAGTCACATGAGAGTACATAAAAAAGAAAGCCATATTTCTGGAGATTTGCAAAAAGGGCCTTTTCCATTAAAGAAAGTCTAGAATTCTATGAGAAGACTAGAAAAAGGAGACATACAGTGTAAAAATTTGCAATAAGGCCTTTTTTATTAAAAAGTCATGTAGTAAGGCAAAAAAGTGCATACAAGGGGAAAGCCACACAGCTGTGAGATTTGTAATAAGGCCTTCTATGTAAAAATCATGTAAAAAGGCATATGAAGGCATACAAAAGAGAAAACCATAAGGTTGAGATTTGCAATAAAAAATTCTAAAAAAAATACAACCTAGTAACCCAATGGAATACACAAAAAAGAGAACCATACTTTTGGGCAACATTTGCAAAAAGCCTTCCATCAAAAAGTAGTCAAGCAAACCACATGAGAGTTCTTTAACCCCAGGAAAACCATAAAAACTGTGAGATTTGCAAAAAAGGCCTTCTAGGGAAAAAGTCATGTAGTTGGGCTTTTGAGAGTGCATACAAAAAGAAAAACATAAGCGGGAAAATTTTTGCAAAAAAAAACTTCTCAAAAAATATAATCTAAAACCACATGAGAGTACACACAAAAGAGAAGCCATACAGCTGGAGATTTGAAATAGGCCTTTCTCATACGGGGAATGTCAAGTAAAGCAATAGAGTACAAAACCCAGGAGAAACCATATAGCGTGAGTTTTGCAAAAAAACTTCTCAGTGAGTCTAGCCAAAGAAACATAGGAGTACAACGAAGGAGAACCCCATACGGGCCCGGAGTTTTGCAATAAGGGTTTTTCACAAAAAGTAGCTAGTAAACAAAAGGAGTACATACAAAGGTTTGAAGCCATATCTGGAGATTTGAAATAAGGCCTTTGCTTTGAAAAGGGTTTATAAAGCACATGAGATACTACAAGGATAAGCCAAAAGGGCGAGCATCTTAGTTTATCAAAAATTATTTTTTTTATTTGGTTGTATATGTTATTTTTAAAATATGATTTTTGTCAATTTTTGAAAAGTTTACCCGTATGACTTTGTTTTTATCTTCATAGATTTTTTATCCACATGCCCTGCCTCACGCTGGGGGTGTTTAGAAAGATGGCCACAAATTCCCAAATCTTCAAAAATATGCTTCCCCCTCAACAATAAAATTTTCAGATGTGAAAATCGTTGGCTGATATATCACTATGTTTTGATTTAGATGATTTTAGGTCAAAAATTTCAGGAGGAAAATTTTTGTATTTTATATTTATATATATATATAAATATATATACATATATTATATATATATATATATATATATATATTTTTTTTTTTTTTTTTTTTTTTTTTTTTTTTTTTTTTTTTTTTTAAGAAATATAAGAGGATTTAAGGAAGTAATTTTTAAAATATCGAGTCCCCATGCAAAAAAACACACACTTTATTTGCTCTGGGGTTATTTTTCTGTTATATGTCTGAAATATATTAGTTTACAATTTTAGTTTTTTTTAAAATCATGAGAAAGAATTTTAGGATAAATTATTGTTAGGTCTTGAAAAAGGCAAAAAAAAAGGAAAATTTCCACCACTAGATATAATTTGAAGCGTTGCATTTCACGCATTGTAATTCTAGTTCAGAATAATCAAAGGCATTAAATGCCTTTGTTGCAGTGAACTATCCATTTTCATTCATACCTCTTTTTGTCTATTACAATGAAAAACTAAAATTCTATCCTTACATTCCCTTGCAATGGTCATCAGTAGTGTGAGGATTTGGCTGTGCGGCTTTTAACTAATGTAAAAATACATTTTATTGGATTTTTATAATTAATTTCATTCTAACAATTTTATTTTTCCCCACACACATCATGTTAATCATTTCAACATACACAATTTTATTTTATATATATATTATATATATATATTATATATAATTATATATTATCCACCACACACACCCCCACACCCACACAACACACACCCCCCACACACACAACAACCCACACACACACACACACACCAAACACACAAAAACACACACAACAAAACCCCAACACAAAAACACACACAAACACACACACACCAAAAACAAATATAATATATATATAATATATATAAAATATATATTTTATATATATAATTTTATTATTTTATAATAATATGATATAATAAATATTATATATATATATATATATATATATAATATATATATATAATATTTTATATTATATATAATTTTTATTTTTTAATATTTAATACATATTATATACATATACATAAATGTACACTCGGTTGTCACAAAATCTATCCATGGTTTCCATTTCCTTTTTTATGTTTTTTATTATTTTTATATCACTGTTGTATAAATCCCTTTTTTTTATTGTTGTTATTATCTGCAATAAAACATTTTTATTCATGTATTTTTTTCTCTCCGACCCACAAACGATAAACCATTTATTAGTAAGGGAAACTTTCATTAGTCCCTTTTGTTATCTGAGAGGAAAACAGAAGAGCATCCCGTTCATGTCCTTGATACGTGTCTGTTGGTTGTATATACATAAAAGGCAAAATCCCAAAGCGATCCGGGTAAACCTGTTTGCTATTTTAAAAGCACTATTGGAAGCTGCTGAAAAATCTATTAGTTTTGTAGTCATTAGGTTGGGGGTGCCCAGCTGTATGTTCATCTGTACCCCGGTCAGTTTGTAGATCCTTTGCTCCTAAAAAACACCATTAAAAATCATGAAACAGATATCATTTTATTATGAACATGGCACAGACTGCGTAGAATCTTAACCCCTTGGATATGTTGCTTCAGAAGGAAATGTTTTGTATAATATATTATATATGAATATATAGATTATATATATATATATATATATATATATATATATATATATATACTATAGATTAATAGTATAAT
>NC_051429.1:4870386-4872886 GCF_015228065.2 Penaeus monodon
TATGTGTATGTATATATATATGTATGTAAAGATATATAAATATATATATATATATATATATATACATATATGTTCTAATATATATATATATACGTATATATATAATAAATATATATATATATGCATATGGATGATATAGACATATATATATATATTATATATATATATATATATATATAGATATTATATATATATGATATATATTATATATATATATATGTGTGGTGTCGTTGTGTGTTGTGTTAGTGTGTGTTTGTGTGTGTGTTTGTGTGTGTGTGTGGTGTGTTTGTGTGTGTGTGTGTGTGCTTGTGTGGTGTGTTTGCCTTGATGCGGTGTGTGTGTGTGTGTGGTCGATGTGTGTGTGTGCGTGTGTGTGTGCCTCTTATCTCCTGTGTGGTGTATCTACGTATAATATATATATATATATATATATATATATATAAGATATTTATATATATATATGTGATGTATGAATGTATGATACATGTATGGTGTGTGTGATAATGAATAGTACATAAGAATGTAATATAATTATATGAAAAGATCCAGATAAAAATGTGTATATTACATTAGTTAAAAGCCGCACAGCCAAATCCTCACACAATACTGATACCATTGACAATGAATGTAAGGATCATGAATTTATAGTGTTAATTGTAATGACATATGAGGTTATGAATGAAAAATGGATAGCTTCACATGCAACAAAGGCATTTATGCACTTTGATTATTTCTGGAACTTAGAATTACATATTGCAGATGTAACTGCAACGCTTCAAATATATATCTAGTGGTTGCGATAGATATATTCTTCTTCATGTTATGCCTTTTTCAAGACGCAACAATACGTTATCCTGACTTCTTTCACTCATGATATATTTAAAAAACTACAATGTCAATAAATATTTCAGACAATACACAGATAAATATACACGCAGATGCACATATAAGTGTGTGTTTTTGCAATGTGGACTCGATATATCAAAATTACTTCCTTTAATACTCTTATATTGCTTAAAAAAAAAAAAAAAAAAAAAAAAAACAAAAAAAAAAAAACAAAAAAAAAAAAAAAAACAAAAAATATATATATATATATATATATATATATATATATATATAATATATATGTATATATATTACTATAATATAAAATACAAAGTTTCCTCCTGTAATTTTGACCTAAAATCATGCCAATAAGTCAGAACCACTAGTGTATATACAGCCAAAGACTTTTCACATCTGTAAATTTATTGTTGACGGGGAGAAGCATCATCTTGAAGACTGTGTACATTAGTGGCACCATACGTTCTAATCACCCCCCAGTCAGTGACGGAAGGGCATGTGGATAAAAAAGTCTATGAAGGACTAAAAACAAACGTTCATATCGAGGTACAACTGATCAAACTGACAAAACGCACAACATATTAAGAAAACATATACAACACAAATCAGAAAAAATAACTTTTGATATCTAAGATGCATCTGCTTGATGGCTATCATCCTTTGTATGTACTCTCATGTGCTTTACTAAACCCACTTTAGCAAAGCAAAGGCTTATTACAAAATCTCACAGCAGTAGGCTTCACCTTTGTATGTACTCTTATGTGTTCACTAGGCTAGCTTTCTGTGAGAAACCCTTATTGCAAAACGAGAGTGGATGGCTTCTGCCATTCGTAGGTACTCTCATAGTTTTCTTCGGCTAGACTCAGCTGAGAAAGTCGTTATTTGCAAAATCTCACAGCTACTATGGTTTACTCCTGGTATGTACTCCATGTGCTTTACATTGACATCTCCTGTATGAGAAGGCCTTCTTATTGCAAATTCACAGCTGTATGGCTTAATCGTTGTGTGTACTCTCATGTGGTTACTCTTTAATTATATTTTTCTGAGAAGTTGTTTATGCAAATTTCACAGCTGTATGATTTTCTACTTGTATGCACTCAATATGCCTAACTACATGATTCACATAGAAGGGCCTTTATGCAAATCTCACAGTTATATGGTTCTCCTGTGTAGAACTCTCAGGTGGTTTGCGTGACGACTTTTGATGAGAAGGCTGTATTGCAAATGTTGCACAGCTGTATGGTTCTCAGTTGTGGTATTACTCATGTGGATTACTAGGTTGTAGTTTTGAGAATCTTTATTGCAAATCTCACACCTGTAGGTGTTCTCACAGTTGTATGCATTTATATGCCTTACTACAGACTTTTCACAGGAAGGACTTATTACAAATCTCACAGCTGTATGGTTTCTCTCTTGTAGTGCACTTTCATATTGCCTTACGCTTCTACATGACTTGCACATAAAGGCCTTATTGACAAATTTCACAGCTGTATGTCTCCTCCTTTTTCTAGTCTTCTCATCATGAATCTATAGACTTTCCTTTATATGAGAAAGCCTTGTTGCAAATCATCACAGCAATATGGCTTCTCTTTGTATGTACGCTCATGTGACTTCTAGACGATATTTCTGTAAAAAACCTTTGTACAACTGCTCAACA
>NC_051429.1:4880386-4887886 GCF_015228065.2 Penaeus monodon
TAATATATATATATATATATATAGCATATATATATATATAATATATCTATATAATATTATATATATATTAATCTATATAATATATATATATATTATAGATATATATATATTATATTATGTGTGTGTGTTGTGTGTGTGTGTGTGTGTGGTGTGTGTAGTGGGAATGGTGATGAAAACTCTTGCGTGTTGATACTGCGGAAGAAAAATCCACCAATACAAAAAGTAGAATATTTGAAAATGAGACTACAGTTGCCTAACTTTAGGGTAAAGGGAGGGTTGTAGGACCAGGTTGCGACGGTGAGTGTTCACATGGCGAAAAGATCAGGGCAGTTGAGAGGGTGAAAACGGGCGACGGAGAGAGTAAATTCCTCAGTGTAGGCAGGCAGAGGACACGGGAGGTGAGGAGTCTCTTAGGAGGGGGACATAGAAAGTAGAAGGTAAGAAGGTACGCCGTAGCTCCTGGATAACGCGGACGTCGCGAACATGACCAAGGAAAGCCTAGTTTGGAGACACGACGGACGCAGGAAGTCGATCTCTCATCCAGGTACTCGGGGTCACAGATTGCGGAGGTGGTGCGGAGGAAGAGCGACGAGGTGGGAAGAACACCTTTTAAAAATGAGAGGATGGTATGGAAAAGAAAGGTATGTGACATACACTATGCATAGGCTTCTGTATATGAAGAATGTAGGCGGAAGCCGGAGTGGATGGATAGTGTGTCCAAAAAAGGGAGCTTGTTGTCACAACTCCCATTTCCACCAGGAAATGGATGGAAAGAGAGGAGTGAGAGAAGTTCAGCTGCATTAGGAGTCCGAGGAACAGGGCAGGGTCATGAGGGCCCGAGAGCAAAGGACGTCGTCGGACATTATCTCAAGCCAAATCGACGGACGAAGGGAGATGGAAGGGAGAAGCTCAGGACACGAAGAATTCCAAACAAGGTTTGCCTAGGACTGGAGAGAGGGGAGAGCCCATGGCAACACCGAACATATGAGAGTAGAAGAGACACTCAAAGGAAAAGGCAATTAGGGACTCCACACACAGACGAATCAGCTTGCAGGAAGGACGTCGGGTGGCAGAGGAGGCGAGGACCCTCGTGCGGGAAGCCTCACTTTTGAAGGTAAAAGTGAGGACGTCATCAAGCGGGACCTTGGTGAACAGGGAATCACCTCATCATGAGGTACGGTTATACTCCATGGACACGGGCGATGAAGTCCTGAGAGTGGCGGAGGTGAGCAGGCAGGAAGGTGCCAAGACTTCGTGAGGCAAGGCCGCAAAAGGGGGGCGCCACAGAGCCCCGGAGGAGATATGGGAAGCCAGAGCACGGCCGGGTTTATGGGTTTTGCGAAATCATAGAAATGGGGAGTCTCGAGGATTGAAGACCTGAACCTTTGGTAGAGATTCGCCTCGGAGAAACAGGCGCTATCCTCTTTCAGCGCGACGAGGAAGGTATCAGCAATGCGTTCACGTGGGTCGTGGTCAGGGGAGCATAGAAAGAAGCGTCATTCCAACAGGTCCTACAGGTTATATATATCTATATAGTATAGATATATATATATTATAGATAGAATACATATATTATATATATATATAGATAGGTATAAGATATGTATAATAAATATATAGAGATATATCTAATATATGATATATATATATCATATATATATATATTGTAATATACGTATATATAAGATTACATATATATATATATATATTATTATATAATATATATAGATATTATATATATATATAGTATATAATTTTATAATACATATTATATTATATATAATAATATATATATATATATATATTATATATGTTATATATAATTTTTGTATATATATATATATATATAATATATATATATATATATATATATAGATATGATATTATATATATAGATATACTATATATTTTGTATGTGTGTGTGTGGGTGGTGTGTGTCGTGTGTGTGTATGTATATATATATATATACCTCTATATATAATATATTATATATATATATATATATATATATATGTGTGTGTGTGTGTGTGTGTAGTGTGTGTGATGTGGGTGTGTGTTGGTGCTGTATGATATATATAATATTATATATAAAAAATATATATATATATATATATATATCTATACATATATATATACATTTATATATATATTTATATACATTATATATATATATATATAATTATATATATATATATATATATATATATATAAACACAAACACAGTATCGTGTACACAAAAATTGAATAGGGAAACTGACAAGTAGAAAAAGAAAACTAAATCAGAACGTTCGAACTTTCACGAGTTCCTCTTCAGACGAATAACCGAAATGGATAGTCCATCCATTTCTGTGTATTCGTCTGGTGAGGAACTCGTGAAGAGTTCCGAAACGTTACGGTTTAGTTTCTTTTCTACCTTGTGCGGTTTTACCTATATATTATATATATTATGATATATATATAGATATATATATATATATATATATATCTCTATATCTTATATATATTCACAATATATATACAATATATGTGCATATATATATTATATTATATATATATATATATATATATATATATATAGATATAATATATATATATATATATTATATATATATATATATATATATTTATATATATATATATATATAATATATATATATATATATATATAGATATATATATATATTATATATATAGTATTATATTAATATATATATATAATATATATATATAGAATATATATATATATATGCACTATTATATATATATATATATATATATTATTTATATATTATATATATATATTATATATATATATTATATATAATATAATATAATATCTATATTATATATAATATAATGTGTGTGGGTATGTGATGTTTGTGTGTGTGTACATAGGTGTACAATATTATCTGGACTGAGTAAACATTGCCTTTTTAATTTTGATGATATTTTCATATATGGTAGTACAAGGAAAAAAACACATATGAAAGTATTAGTAAATTTTTCCTGGAACAATTTTAGAAAGTTACAACAGTTCAGATTGTCAAAATGTAGATTTGGTTCTTCCGTCAGTTGATATTGGGATTTATTGTTGATGGCCAGATTCAAAAACCTCAGTACAATAAGATATTGGCACTGCTTAAGGTACCCTAACTTTGAGGAGAACTTTGAGGACAATATCCCGGGATGATTTCATTTTATAGAATGTCATACCTATTGTTTAAAACCCCACAAGTCCCCTATCAGACATGCTCAGAAGGAATGTTCAGGAAACCTTTGTTTGGACGTGATTGAGTGAGAACGAGAGCAAAATTTGAACAGCTAAAGCAATATATGACCACTAAACCCATCATAAAATAGCCGGATTTTAATGTTCCCTTTGCCCTCAGGTGACTGATGCGTCTATTGTTGCGGCGGTGTTACGCAGCTAGTTTTGAACGATGTTCCTTATCCTGTGGCATACGCAAGCAGGAAGTTGCAGAGCGGGAGAAACTATTCCAACTGTGGAAAGAGGATGGTCTAGCCATAGTGTTCCGGGTACGAGGATTCAGGACTATCTTGCAGGTTTAAAGAGTTCATAATTAGAAGTAAATCAAAAACCGTTTCAGGTTATATGCAACAGTGCCAAGTCTAGCCCAGCAACAGCGTTGTCCATTGTCTTTTGTGCCTACAGTTCTACCAAGATTTGTATAGTTCACATTGCAGGTAAAGACAATACAGGAGCTGACTTATAACCATATATCCTTTGTAAATAACTGTAGTCAATTCTTATACTCTCCTGGGCTTAGGAGACTTATTGGGGGACATTTGTGTGGAGGAATGACATTATCGTATTTAAAAGATCGCTAATGGGATGAGAGTAGCAAGATGTTGGCGACAAAATAAGCGAGGGACTTGAAATTTAGACAGTAGCGGTTAAAAGGTGTTCAGGCGTTCAGGATGCCACAAGGATCTCTTGTAGAATTTCCAGCCATTAGAATAATTAAATTATTGCTAATGATTTTGTTCCATGCAGGGAAGCGTATCAGCCATTGATGAGGACCGGTTACATATATATATGTAAGGATATGTTATGTCCCCCCTCTAGAATTTTTTTTTTTTTTTGTAGATATCCTTAGGTTATGACCGTCTCTGTAGACACAGGAAATATATTACGAGTATGGTTGAGAACTCGACTGGGATCCAAAGAAAAATTATATAACCTTTAACCATTCATTTTTCCGATCGGCCATATGTAGTTAAAACCATACCTTAAAAAAAACAAAAAAAATTACAGTTAACATCGCTCATTACAGTTTACTTTTTTTTTATTACTTTACAGTCATGTCACTAGTCCACTTCACTACAACCTTTACTTCTTCACTTCCTAATTTGGCTCTATCCGACAGTGACTTCAATGTCCCAGCCACTGATATGATGTGCAAGGCACCAACTCAGTGTGTCTGCCACCACATTCACCGCCCTTTTAGGGGTAGTCAATTTACAGAGGACAGGAAATATGCTGCTATTGCTGCTACTGCTACTGTGGAACCTCTCACAAACGCCACCAGTTCAGCTATCCAGGGGGCCTTTCTTTCAACCTCCTCGTCACCTCTTACGCGCGCTTATCACACCTCGTTACTATACATACACACACACATTTAAAAACCAAAACCACAAGGCAGGTCGTCAATGCTTAAAGGGGTGGTTGTGGCTTGACAAATACCCACCCTTGATCATTTAAGAAATGTTATTTCTTTAAATTACTACTTAACAAAAACACCAGCTTATTGATCTTAAAATTTACTTCCAATCACGTTAGTTATATCTGTGGGCCTTTCTAACGACATCGAATGGTCCTGCCAATGCAAAGGAGTTTATGGGACTAGTGGAAAGTAGGGAGTAACACTTTATCTCCGACACGCAACCTCCTCTCGCGCGCCATGCCTTGTCATAATAGTACTGGTTAACTATCTCCAGGCTGTTTCCAATTCCTCTTGCGCTAATTTAACACGTATCCCTTGCAAACCTTTCCCTTAGATAATCACGTACTTGTAGTGGTCCGCGTGTCCGTCTCGATTGCTTCTCGGTCGCCTCCCACAGGCCGCGTTAAAGGCGAGTGGCCCGCGCACTGAATGGACGTGACAAAGTTCAAACGGTGAAAAACTTCGTGCTGGTGGCGGAACTTCGCCGATACGAAATAGAAAGCGGATCTATTAAATCGGGCCATATTTTCGGTTTTTTTGGCACATACGGTTCAACATCTTTTTTAAAACGCCATTGACCTTTCAACCAGACCCATTACTGGCACGTGTGGTTGTTAGACCCTATAGACAGCAAACGATTAAGAATTCCTCATCATGATCTGATGTAAACTGGCTACCCCTGTCCTAACATTACTTCTTTCGGGATACCAACACGATGGAAAACCGAAAGTAAAGCTTCTGCAACTGTGCACGTGTCAATATTTTTCAAAGCGATCGCTTCCGGTAACGCGTTCGCGTAATCAACAATTGTAAAGAATCTTACCGCGATCCATCATTCGCAGAGGGTCTATCGGTCCTACTATATCCACGGCGACTCGTTGAAAAGGTCTTGATTAAGGCGGCACTATCCCCATCTTGACTATGTTGGAACGCTCCCTTGTCGACACGTGCGTTGACATACGTCACAGGACCTGCAATTACCGTGCTATCTCTACGCACATTTTCCCGGCCAGAAAATAAAGTTGCTTTGTGAAATCCGCGCCGTGTCATTTTTTATCACAGATGCACTCCCATGAGAGAGTCGTGGGGCTAGCCCGATCACCGCGGTCCCGAAACGACTCTGGCACCACCAACTGCTCCAGTCATCTGCTGCGGCCTTTTGAACGCGCTGCGCTTTCACCCCGGACTTACCACTGAATACTTCTAGACCCCTGCATGCTCACGACTTTTATCACGGAGTTTATCTTCCCTTTGCAGTTTACCTATTTCTTTGTTCCGTAGACTTTTACAAACATCTTTTACTTAAGTTTTGACTGACCTCGAAACACACTTTTATTCCTCTTCTTCTGCAATTTGTCGGTCACCACACTCACCTGCACATTTATTCCGTCCATCAGTCGATTTCCTCAAATCGCCCCGACACCAACTCATCATATAAGGTGTCTGCAGACAAGGCAGCTACATGGAATTACCAGTAAAGACGGAGTATCGACTAGATAAAAGCCTCTGGAACTTAAACACCCTATTATTGGGCCATCCTTATGTCAAACCATTTTTACCCGTGTGAACTTCTTCTCCAAGTCACCAAAAAAAAAATCATCTTTCACATCATCTTTCCATTACAATTTCTGCAAATTTTATCATCTCCATTAAATGTTTTAAAAATCATGCTCCTTTAAGATAGCACCATGCTTGTATCGCACGCATTTCAAGAAATTGGTTCAGGGAGCATATAAGATCAAATTACATCAACATAGGGTTTGTTCAACAGCCTGCAAGTTCGAACCCATCTTGTGAAATTGTTCTTTAGGGACTGTTGGCTAAACTGCGAAGCGATTTCATTTTTGTGGAATTTCGAATTACGGAACTTAGCCTATAGCCCTCGGCCGTGCAATTGGAACACCCTGAGCAGCGCTTCTTTCCACTCGCTGAAGTCCGCGCGGCTTCCGCTGGCGAGAGGATGCGTGGTACCTCTTCGAGCCGCTTTCCCTGGCAACAAGGATGCCTTAAGCGACCGCCCAAACGTCTAGGTCCCATCCGGCGCTTGTTGCTAGTCTCTCGAACGGAGTCTATTACGCGTCTATACTGTCATTAGCCTCATTGAACACAGCAGTTCGGAAGTGCTGGTTTAAAAACATCAGCTTGTATTTCATACGTCTCACTCTCGTCACTTTGCACTCTTAATCTTAGTCTTTCTAGTTCAAGTTTCTTTCATTCTAGTTCCATTTTCCAATTCCACTTTTCTAGCTTCTCTCTCCTTCGCCCTTTCTTCGCGCTCTAATTCGAACCTTTCACGTTCTTTGCTTTGCTCTTCCTCTTTCGAATTTCTTGTAAGTTTTCTCCCGCTAACCCTAGTTCTTTTCCGAATTTCATCAATTTACTTAGCGAAGTCATGATTATAAACTTTGATTATGAACCCAATACGTCATTAACCAAACGAATATATAGATTAGAACGGTCCTTGTTCGGGCGCCAATTTGTAAAGATATGTTATGTCCGATCTTTTTTTTTTTGTAGATATCCTTAGGTTCTGACCGCTCTCTGTATACACAGGACTATATATATACGAGTTATGGTTGAGACGACTGGGATCCAAAGAAAAATTATATAAACCTTTAACCATTTGTTTTTCCGATCGGCATTATGTAGTTAAAACATACATAAAAAAATAATAAAAAATACAGTTAACATCGCATTTACAGTTTCCTTTTTTTCCTTAAACTTTACAGTCATGTCACTAGTCCACTTCACTACACTTTACTTCGCACTTCCTTATGTGCTCTTATCGATCTTCTACGCGACCGTTGACTTCAAT
>NC_051429.1:4892886-4895386 GCF_015228065.2 Penaeus monodon
GGTACCCATTTTATATATTAATATATACATACATGCATATGTGTAGATATAAATATATTAACATATATAAACATATAAACACATATATACTTATGTAAATACCTATAAACATTGCACTAATGATAGAAATATATCCCACACTGTACACTGACCCACACACACACAACACCACACAAACACACACACACAACACACCACCACACGCACACACACACACCAATATATATATATATATATATATAGACTTCTATATAGATATTTTTTTTTTTTTTTTTTGTGTTTTTTTTTTTTTTTTTCTTTTTTCTTTTTTTTTTTTCTTTTTTCTTTTCCTTTTTTTTCTTTTTCTTTCTTTCTTTCTTTCTTTCTTTTATGCATTCATATTAACATAGAGTATACAGTCATGTATTGAAATATAGTGTTTATGTTCATATGCATATATAATTGAATATATATATAATTATATATATATGTATAATTATATATTATATATATATATATATATATATATATATATATATATATATATTATATATATTCAAAACGGTACACAACATATATCCATATAAATACTGCGATTATCCCACAGTTCATGTTTGCAAAACACAAATACAAATTCTTCCAAGACATTACTTTAGAAAAAGCGAGCATTCCCTCTTCACGGAGGAGTTTAATATTTATTTCTTACAATATTGTATCCATTTTACTTTGTTATAATCATATTAACAGATGATTTAGCATGACTAGAATCATGATTCGTATTTAACCTCTCATAGGAATAAAGAAAAAACTGCAGTGAGAAACCAAAAGAAAAAAGGAAAAACAAATCGGACCGTTCCTAGGGTGAGTTCCTGCATTGCTGGCAGGGAAAAGACGCGATTGGAAGGTTATATATATATAGTTATATATATATATATATATAATATATATATATATATATATATATATATATAGTTATATATATAGTAATATATATATATATATATATATATATATGCATGCATATATATATTACGTGTGTTATGAATATATTATATATACATATGTACACATCTGTAAATATTTATATATATATATACATACACACACGTGTGTCCCTAGACTCTAGATTCCCGTCAATTCCTGTCAATCATTGTCAATTCTTGTCAACTCTTGTCAGTTCCTTTCACTTCCTGTCATTTCCTGTCAACTCGAGTAAATTCTTATCAATTCTTCTCAATCATTGTCAATCCCTATCAATTAGTGTCAATTCCTGTCAATTCTTGACAATTCCTGTCACTTCCTGCCAATGCTTAACAATTTCTGCCAAATCCTATCAATTCTTGTTAGCTCCTGTCAGTTCCTGTCAACACATGCCAATTCCCGTCAATTTTCTCAATTCCTGTCAATTTCCTGTCTATTCTTGTCAATTCCTGTTAATTCTTGTTAGTTCTACAATTCCTTGACAATTTTGGTTAGTTCCTTTCAATTACCTGTCCTAATGCCTATCATTTCCCGTTAATTCTTGTCAAATCTTCTCAATTCTTGTCAACTCTTGTCAATTCTTCTCAATTCTTGTCAATTCCTGTCAATTCTTCTCAGTTCCTGTCACTTCCTGTCAATTCTTGTCAATCCCTATCAATTAGTGTCCAATTATTGACAATTTCCTGTCATTCTGTCAATGGTTGAAAATCAACAAATCCCTGTCACTTCTTGTTAGTTTACTGTCAATTCCGTAAACATCTGTCAATGGTCAATCAATTTCCTATCAGTTCATTTCAATTCTTGCAATTCTTTCTATTCGTAGAAATTCCTGTCAATCTTAGCATTTCATATTCAATTCTCGTCAATTCCTCCCTATCAATTTTGTCAATTCTTGTCAATCATTGTCAATTTTTGTCAACTCTTTTAGTTCCTTACAATTCCTGTCAATTCTTGTCAACTCGTGTCAATTCTTGTCAATTCCTGTGAATTCGTGTCAATTCCTGTGAATTCTTGTCAGTTCCTGTGAATTCTTGTCAATTCCTGACAATTTTTGTCAATTCCTGTCAATTCTTGTCAACTCTTGTTAATTCTTGTCAATTCCTGTCAATTAGTGATAATTCTTGACAATTCCTGTCAATGTTGGACAATTCCTGCAAATTCCTGTGTCATTCTTTTTAGTTCCTGTCAATTCCTGTCAACACCTGTCAATTCCAATCAATTCCTTTCCATTCGTGTCAATTCCTGTCAATTCTTGTCAATTCCTTCTATTCGTATCAATTCCTGTCAATTCTATCATTCTCCTGCAATCTTGTCAATTCCTATTCAACTCGTAATTCTTGTTCAATTCGTTTCAATTCGTGTCCCAATTCATGCATTTTGTCAAAATTCCTGTTAATTTCTTCTAAATTCCCGTGAATTCTTGTGAAATTCGTTTCAATTCCTGTCAATCGTGTTAAAATTTCTGTCAATTCTTGTCAATTACTTTATTTTCTGTCAATTGTGCTTAATTCTGTTATTTTTATGAGTACAATTCCTGTCC
>NC_051429.1:4899111-4904238 GCF_015228065.2 Penaeus monodon
CTTTTTTTTCTCTTCATGGAGCTGTCTCACGTCCTCCGCGTCTGCTGCGCGTCTCCCCTCACGTGTCATGCCATGTCCCCCTCTTCGTCTCCTGTCCACGTTCCCCTCAGGTGGATACGAGTTTAAGATAGTTTCCTTGGCCTAATATTAGTTGTGACAAAAATAGCATTAAATGAATGTATACTTATTTAGTACATAGTCTATCTTTCTTCGGTGAATTACAAATACCGAGATGTGTAATAGTAAATACGTAATGATTTTGGTCGTGTTCCATAAAAGTCTTAAAGAAAGCAAAATAATAATTATTAACTTTTTTTCGTGAAATACTTCATTTACCTTGTTAGTGTAATTGAACATAAGTTGGTTTGCTTAAATAGCTATTGCAAGCTCTCTAAAGCCTTTGTCCTTTCGCAAATAAACCGGTTTATAGTACATGTCTGGTCATTACAATGTATATATATATATATATATATAAATATCTATCATGTATGTACATATAGACATATATACACACACATTCATACTATTTATGGTATGTATAAAGTATATGATTATATATTACATATTCATATATGTATATAAACATGTTCATATATATTTATATGTATTTATATATTGCTTTGTATATACATAGAGTAACATATAAAAGTATATTCAATCAGAAAGTTTACCTAATAAATACGATGCTCCCAACACGGTGATTATTTTTCTAGAAATGATTGCGCTTCCATCACAAAAAATAATTATATATATATATAGTATTATATAGATATATAATATATTATATAACTATATAATATATAATATATATAATATATATATATATATGTATATATATAATATATATATATATATATATATATATATATAATATATATATAGTATATATTATATATATTTATGTCTATATCCATATATTTACAACACATATATGCATGTATTTATATGTACATATATATACATCTATATACTTATGTATTTATTTATATGTAAAAATATATAATGTATATATATGTGTACATATATACTTTCATATATGTATATTATATATATATATAGATAGATAGATAGATAGATAGATAGATAGATAGATAGATAGATAGAAAGAAAGATAGATAGATGTATATATATTTATATATATGTATGTCTACATATAAATATTGATTAATTAATTAATATATTTTTTTAATGAATGCTATATAATTATGTATAGACAGACATATGCATATATATATATATATAGTATATATAATATATATATATATTATATATATAAAATATATATTATATATATATATATAGATATATACTTTAATATATATATATAATAGATAATAATTTATTATATATATATATTTAATATATATGTTAAATAAATTATTTAATTAATTATTTTTTTTGATAATATATATAATTATAATAAAACTATATATATCTTCTACATATACTTATTTTTATATAATAATTTTAATTATAAAAATTTTGAATTATATATATATTTTTTATTATATATAATTATATTTTAAAATTAAAAAAAATATTAATTATTAAATTAATAATAATTAAATAAGATATATAAATATAAAAAACAAAATAAAAAATTATTAGTTTATATATAATATATTAGTATATTGAAATATTATTTTTTTGTTTATAAAAATTATTTAAAAATATATATATACTATATATATATATATATATATATATATATATATATATATATATATATATATATGCATATGTCTGTCTATACATAATTATATATGCATTCATTAAAAAAATATATTAATTAATTAATCAATATTTATATGTAGACATACATATATATAAATATATATACATCTATCTATCTTTCTATCTATCTATCTATCTATCTATCTTTCTATCTATCTATCTATCTATCTATCTATATATATATATAATATACATATATGAAAGTATATATGTACACATATATATAATTATATATGTTTACATATAAATAAATACATAATTATATAGATGTATATATATGTACATATAAATACATGAATATATGTGTGTGTAAATATATGGATATAGACATAAATATATATATATATATATATATATATTATATAATATATATATATATATATATATATATATATACAATTATTTTTTGTGATGGAAGCGCAATCATTTCTAGAAAAAATAATCACCTGTGTTGGGAGCATCGTATTTATTAGGTAAACTTTCTGATTGAATATACTTTTATATGTTACTCTATGTATATACAAAGCAATATATAAATACATATAAATATATATGAACATGTTTATATACATATATGAATATGTAATATATAATACATATACTTTATACATACACATAAATAGTATGAATGTGTGTGTATATATGTCTATATGTACATACATGATAGATATTTATATATAAATATATATGTATACATTTTAATGACCAGACATATACTATATACCGGTTTATTTGCGAAAGGACAAAGGCTTTAGAGAGCTTGCAATAGCTATTTAAGCAAACCAACTTATGTTCAATTACACTAACAAGGTAAATGAAGTATTTCACGAAAAAAAGTTAATAATTATTATTTTGCTTTCTTTAAGACTTTTATGGAACACGACCAAAATCATTACGTATTTACTATTTACACATCTCGGTATTTGTAATTCACCGAAGAAAGATAGACTATGATACTAGAATAAGTATACATTCATTTAATGCTATTTTAGTCACAACTAATATTAGGCCAAGGAAAATATCTTAAACTCGTATCCACCTGAGGGGAACGTGGACAGGAGACGAAGAGGGGAGACATGGGCATGACACGTGGAGGGGAGACGCGCAGACGCGGAGACGTGGAGACAAGCTCCATGAGGGAAGACGTTCATATATATATGTACACTTGTGTACATGTACACATGTGTACATGTTTACATAAAAAAATTACACATAAATGTACACATAAAAAAAATCTTCTTCAGAGACGCGGAGAGAAGCTGCATGGAGGAAGACGTTCGGGACAGAGAGCGTAAGGCTCGCTGTTTATAAATGAGTATAAGACTCATTTTGTCGAATATTACGTTTTACTGTAGAAGAATAAGGCGTCTCACAGTACATACAAAGGATTATTATTTTTTTAAGCTTTTAAGTTTTTACCCGTTCTTTGTTGTTCTTTGCTGGAGCTCCGCCAGGAAAGTGGAGCTTCATAATAGTCATAACCATATTGTTAAAAATAATATAAATATCAAAAATAATAAAAAATTATAATTAAGGAATTACGTATAATAAATATTAATAATATTCTTATAAATAATCATAAAAATAACAACCAAAATATTATAAATAAGCTCTTCTTCATTAAAACAAAGGGAGTAAATGAAAAAACAAAAAAGAAAAAACAGTAAATGATAAACCAAAATAAATGAAAAGAAAAAAAAAAAATATATATAGCATCTTGAAAGAAAAAAAAAACAGAAAAACAGGAAAAAAATAGAAAAAAATATGATAAAAGGAAAAAAAAAAGATGAAAAAAATATATAACATAACTTATCCTCCCATAATCCTCTGATAAAGGTTAAGAATGATGAACCAAAATAAAACATCATAAAAAATAGAAAAAAAAACAAAGCAAAACATTTGAAAAAAAGAAAAACTTAAAAAATATATATAACATAACTTATCCTCCAATAATCATCTGATGAAGATAAACGAACAATAAACTTCTCCTTCTCCTCCTCCTCTTCTCTTTTCCCTTCTTCTTCTTCTTCTCCTCCTCCTTTCCTGTTTCTTCTTCTTCTCCTCCTCCTCCTTTTCCTTCTTTTTCTTTTTCTTTTTATTGCAATTCCTTTTTCCTTTCTCCTCCTCCACCATTTCCTCTCTTCTCCTCTTCCTCCTCCTCCTCCTCCTCCTCCTTTTCCTCCTCCTTCTCCTTCTTCTTCTTTTAGACTTAAACGGTAATAAAACTAACCAATCGTCCTTAGTCGTTCGTCTGGCTCGGCATATGTGTCTGGCGTTCGCGTAAGGGAATCAGGATCGACTTGCCGTTCGCGTAAGCACAGCCGGATTGACTGAATAGATATGCATGTGTGTGTCTGTGTATATATATATATCTATATATATACATATATTATATATACATATATATTTACATATATATATATACACATATATCTATACGCACGTGTATGAATTATAATATATATATATAAATATATATATATATATATATATATATATATATATAATATATATATATAATAATAATATACACATATATATATATTATTCATTATATATATATTATATATATTATTTATATCTTATATCATATATACATATATATATATATATATATATCTATATATCATATATATATATATTATACATATACACACACACACACATATATATATCTATATATCTATATATATTCTATATATATATATCTATATATATAATACTACATATGTATATATATATTATTATATATATATATATAATTTATATATCTACTATATATATATATATATATATATCTATATATATATTTATATATATGTATATATATATATATATAATATCTATGATATTGATACATGTACGAATTAACAGGAATTCACAGGAATTGACAAGAATTGACAGAATTTAATAAGAATTGACAGGATTTGACAATAATTCACAAGATTTGGCAGGAATTGACAAAAAAGAATTAAGAGGAATTGACAAGAATTGACAGGAATTGAAACGAATTCACAAGAATTGACAGGAATTAACAGGAATGGACAAAAATTGAGAGGAATTGACATGAACTGACACGAATTGGCAAGAATATATATGAATGGACAAGAATAGAAGATTGAAAGGAATTGACAGGAATGGCAAGTAGTGACACGAATTGTCACTAATTGATAGGGATTGACAAGAATTGAAAGATTTGACAATAATCGACAGGAATTGAGAAGAATTGACAAGAATGAACAGGAATTGAGAAACATTGACAGGAATTGACAAAATTAACAGAATTAGCACAAATTACATGAGATTGACAAGATTGACAGAATTTACACGATTGCAGGAATTGAACGATTCCAGATCACGGAATTTGAACAAATTAAAAAAAATTTTTAAAAA
>NC_051429.1:4904338-4909832 GCF_015228065.2 Penaeus monodon
ATTAATTTTTTAATTTTAAAATTTTTTAAACATAATAATCTTTTTAATATTATCTCCTTTTGTTTTATTAAAAATTATATTTAAAATAAATTATAAAATTTAAAATATAATATATATTTTTTGTATTTTTAATTTTTAACAAATTAAAATTAATTTTCACAAAACCAAATTTATGTGGGGAATAAAATAATTTTAAATTTAAATTTTCACAACCCCCCCCAAAAAAAAACATTTAATTTTTGTTTTAAAATTTTATTTAAAAAAAATATTATAATATTTTAATAAAAATTAAAATAAAAATTAAAATTTAATAATATTTTAAAGGAATTTTTTTTTTAAAAAAAAAAAATTAATAATAAAAAAAATAAAAATATAATAAAAATTTTTAGTATTATTATTTTTATTAAAAATATTTTATATTTTTAATAAATTATAAAAATTATAAAAAAAAAATTATAATTATAAATAAAAAAAAAATTATAAAATTAAAAATTAAAATTTTATATATATGTATATAAATTATATAAAAATATTAAATTATTTTAATTATTTTATTTATTTTTTATATATAATATTATAAAATAAAAATAATATATATTTATAAATATTATATTAATTATTATATTATATATAAAAAAATTAATATATTCCCCAAATATATAATATAATACATATGTATATTATATAAAAACCCCCCAAAAAATAATAATTAATATATATATTTATTATATTATATATTAAAATTTTTATAATATAATATCCTTTTTATACTTTAAAATTTTTGTTTTTTTTTCAAAAAAACAAATTAAAAAATTATAATATATATATATATATTATATAATATAACTATATTTTAAAATATTAAATAAAAAAATTTTTTAAAAAAAAAAAATTTAAATTTTTTTATATATTATATATTAAAAAATATATATATATAATTATATATATTTTTTTAATAATAACATTTTATATATATTATATAATATATATATATATTATATATATATATATATTTTTAAAATATATATATAAAAAATTTTTACATATTTTAAAATTTTTAACATTAATTTTACATGTCTACCCATGCGTTTTGGTTATTCTTTAATATATACAATGTATATAACTACATTATATAATATTATTGATTTTTTATAGATTTAGATGGATAGGTACCCATTTTATATATTAAAATATCATACAACATATTTAAAAAAATAATTAAAAATAATAAAAATATAAACACATATATCTTTAGTAAAACCTATAACATGCATACATTGATGAAATTTCCCACACTGTACACTGACCCCACACACCCCAAAACACACACACACACACACACACCCAACAAAATATATATTTTAATTATATTATATTAATAATTAATTTAATTATTAAATTTTTAGCATTCATTTTTAAATGATAAAAAATTTATTGTATTAAATAATTTTATTATATATTTATAATTAAAATTATATATATAATTTTATATATTATAAATTATATATATATATATTTATTATATATATTATAAATATATATTATATTTTTTCACACGTGTACACAACTATATATATTAAATAGCAGATACCCCACTTTTTCTTTTTTTTTGCAAAAACAAATAAAAATTTCTTCCAAGCCCCTTATTTATAAAAAACCGTCATTCCTCTCCACGAAAGAAATATTTTTTCTTTACAATATTTGATAAATCCTTTGTTTAATCATTTTTAACAAGATGATTAGCATACTAAATCATGATTCGTTTATCCTCCTCATGGAATAAAGAAACGCAGTGGGAAACCAAAAGAAAACAAACGACCCTTCCAGGGGGAGTTGCCTGCATTGCTGCGCAGGGGAAAGACCGTGAGGGGAAATTAAGGTTATAATATAAATATTATATATATTTATAATTATATATATATTATATTAATATATATAATATAAAATATATATATTTTAATATATTTATATATATTATATATATATATATTTTATTATATATATAAAAATATAATAATATAATAATATGCAGATATAGAATGTTTCGTGGTTATAAAAAAAATTTATTTAATTGACACTCTGAAATTTTATAATATATAATAAAATTTTTAAAAAATTAATTTTAATTTGTTAATATTTAATTTTTTTAATTTTATTTCCCTTTTTTTTTAAATTTTTAAAAAAGTGCCCTGGTCAATTCGCCCTTTTGTCAATATTCAAATTTTTGTCAACTCTGCAGTTCCTTTTCAATTCCTTCAAATTTGTCAAATTTTTTGCAATTCCCGTAATTTTTTTCGTCAATTTTGTCAAGTAAAACTTTTCAATTTTTTCCAATCTTGTAACCCTTCTTATGCATTCCGCAATTCTTCAATTTGTCACTTTTGCCAGTTAAAATTTTTCCCAAAAACCCTTTAAAATTTTTTAAATTTCAGTTTTTCCCCGCAATTCCGTAATTTTCAATTCTTCCCCTTTTATTTTTGTCAATCCCTTATTTTTAGTTTTTAATTCCTGTCAATTTTGGGATTCCGTCAATTCCCTTTTAAAAGCCCTTACCCTTTCTTTTCAAATCTTCAATTCTTTTAACTCTTTTCAATTTTTCAACTTTTCAATTCCCTTTAATTTTCTCATTCCCGTCAATTTCCCGTCAATTTTTGTCAATCCCTTTTATTCTTTTTGAAAATTCCTTAATTTCAAAAAAACCCCTGTCAATTTTTATTCTGTCAATTCCTGTCAACATCTTTGTAATTTTTTTCAATTCTTCAATTCTTTCAATCTTGCCCCAAATTTTTTCTATTTTTCAATTCCTGTCAATTTTTTATTTTCCCTTTATTCCTGTCAATTTTTCAACTTTCAATTGTCAATATTGCAATTTTTGTCAATCTTTTATTTCCACAAAAACCTGTCAATTCTTGTAATCGTTCAATTCTTTTCAATCCCGCAATTTTGTCAATCCCTTTAATTTTTTTTTCCCTTTCATCTGCCCAATTTTTCAAAACTTTCATTTTCCTTTCCCAATTTTTTCATTCCCCTTTATCATTTTGTCAATTTTCCCGTAATTTTTAAAAATTTTTGCAATTTCATTTGTCAATTCTGTCAACTCTTGTTAATTCTTGTCAATCCTGTCAATAGTGACAATTCTTGACAATTCCTGTCAATGCTTGACAATTCCTGCAAATTCTTCTAAATTCCCGTGAATTCTTGTGAATCCGTGTCAACTCGTGTAAATTTCTGTCAATTCTTGTCAATTCCTGTCATTTTCTGTCAATTTGTGCTAATTCCTGTTAATTTTTGTCAATTCCTGTCAATGTTTCTCAATTCCTGTTCATTCTTGTCAATTCTTCTCAATTCCTGTCGATTATTGTCAAATCTTTCAATTCTTGTCAATCCCTATCAATTAGTGACAATTCCTGTCAATTCTTGACAATTCCTGTCAATTCTTGTTAGTTCCTGTCAACGTCTAACAATTCCCGTCAGTTCCTGTGAATTCTTGTCAATTCCTGTCAATACCTTTCAAACCTTGTCAATTCGTGTCACTACTTGTCCATTCCTGTCAATTCCTTTCAATTCTTCTCAATTCTTGTCCATTCATATATATTCTTGTCAATTCGTGTCAGTTCGTGTCAATTCCTGTCAATTCTTGTCGATTTCAGTTCCTATAAACTATTGTCAATTCTTTTCAATTCCTGTCATTTTTTGTCAATTCCTTCCAATTCGTGTTAATTCTTGTCAATTCCTCTTAATTCTTTCTTGTCAATTCCTGCCAAATCTTGTGAATTATTGTCAAATCCTGTCAATTCTTGTCATTTCCTGTCAATTCTTATTAAATCCTGTCAATTCTTGTCAATTCCTGTGAATTCCTGTTAATTCGTACATGTATCAATATATATATATATATATATATATATATATATATGATATATATATATATGATATATAGATATATTATATATATATATATAATATATATTATATATATATATATATATATGTATATTATATATATATATATAGTATATATATAATATATAATATATATATAATATATATATATATTAATATATATATATATATATATATATTTTATTATTTTATTATTATATATATATATGTATATATATATGTAAATATATATGTATATATATGTATATATATATGTATATATATAGATATATATATATACATAGACACACACATGCATATCTATTCAGTCAATCCGGCTGTGCTTACGCGAACGGCAAGTCGATCCTGATTCCCTTACGCGAACGCCAGACACATATGCCGAGCCAGACGAACGACTAAGGACGATTGGTTAGTTTTATTACCGTTTAAGTCTAAAAGAAGAGAAGGAGAAGGAGGAGGAAAAGGAGGAGGAGGAGGAAGAGGAGAAGAGAGGAAATGGTGGAGGAGGAGAAAGGAAAAATAATTGCAATAAAAAGAAGAAGAAAAAGAAGGAAAAGGAGGAGGAGGAGAAGAAAAGAAAAACAGGAAAGGAGGAGGGGGGGAGGAGGAGAAGAAGAAGAAGAAGGAAAAGAGAAGAGGAGTAGGAGGAGGAGAAGGAGAAGAACTTTATTGTTCGTTTATCTTCATCAGATGATTATTGGAGGATAAGTTATGTTATATTTTTTTTAAGCTTTTCTTTTTTTCTAATGTTTTGTTTTGTTTTTTCTATTTTTTATGATGTTTTATTTTGGTTCATCATTTACTTTTTTCTTTTTTTTTCTTTACCTTTATCAGAGAATTATGGGAGGAAGTTTTATTTTTTTTCATCTTTTTTTTTCTTTTCATTTATTTTGGTTTATCATTTACTGTTTTTTCTTTTTTGGTTTTTCATTTACTCCCTTTGTTTTAATGAAGAAGAGCTTATTTATAATATTTTGGTTGTTATTTTTATGATTATTTATAAGTATATTATTAATAATTATTATACGTTATTACTTAATTATCATTTATTATTATTTTTTATATTTTTATTATTTTTAATAATTCGGTTATGACTATTATGAAGCTCCACTTTCCTGGCGGAGCTCCAGCAAAGAACAACAAAGAACGGGTAAAAACTTAAAAGCTTAAAACATAATAATCCTTTGCATGTACTGTGAGACGCCTTATTCTTCTACAGTAAAACGTAATATTCGACAAAATGAGTCTTATACTCATTTATAAACAGCGAGCCTTACGCTCTCTGTCCCGAACGTCTTCCTCCATGCAGCTTCTCTCCGCGTCTCTGAAGATTTTTCTATGTGTACATTTATATGTAATTTTTTTATGTAAACATGTACACATGTGTACACACATATATATATATATATATATATAATATATATATATATATTATATATATATATATATATGAACGTCTTCCCTCATGCAGCTTGTCTCCACGTCTCCGCGTCTGCGCGTCTCCCCTCCACGTGTCATGCCCATGTCTCCCCTCTTCTCCCTGTCCACGTTCCTCAGGGATCGAGTTTAAGATATTTCCTTGGCTAATAACGTG
>NC_051429.1:4909932-4922432 GCF_015228065.2 Penaeus monodon
TATCTATCTATCTAAACAATATATATATATCAGATATATATAATATATATATATATATATATATATATATATTGCATAGTTAATATGATATAGACACACGCGAGTGTGTGTTATATATATAGATATATTATATATATATCTACGATATATAGTATAAGATAGATCGAGATAGATATATAGATAGATATAGATATATGGAAGGAACACACACACACATCAACACACCAGCACACACACACAGAGGAGATACTATAATATATATATATATATATATATATATATATATATATATATATATATATATATATATTAATATAGTATATCTACACCACACACACATCTATATATATATATAATATATATATATATAGATATATATATATATATACATAAATATATATATATATATTATATATATATATAACTCTATATATATATATATATATACATAACTTACAGTATACCATATATATTATGGTATATAGATTATATAAGTGTGGATCTATATTGTCTTATATACATATTTATATCTGTATATATCACACACGGGATATAGGGATATATCTATATTATATATATATAGTATATCTATATATATAATATATATATATATATATATAGATATATAGATATATAGAGTATAGATGAGAGAGGAGATGATATATGTGAGAGATTAGAGATCTATATTTTATAATATATATATATATAGATTATATATATATAATATATATAACACACAACAATATGTATACAACACACACACACGCTATATTATATTATATTATATATATATAGAGTATATATATATAGATTATCAGTAGAGAGAGTATATATATGAGATGAGAATATGATGTATATATATAGAATATCGACATAGAGAGATAGATATCTATATATATATATACTATAGTAGATATTCTATATAGATGATTTTGATATAGGATGGATAGATATATATGACATGAGAGATATATATATGAGACTATAGAGATAGGAGAGAGGATAGAGATAGATATAGATATATACATATAGGGAGATAGATATAGATATATATGATATATATATTATATAATTATATATATGTAGTATATTATATAAGAATAGACATACACACATATGTAGACACACACACACACACGCAGAGATGATGATACATAGAGAGAGAGAGAGTATATTAAGCGATAGAGATATAGAGATAATATAGAATATATATACAGAACATATGACATTATATATCTATATATTATATATATATATAGATATAATATATATATAGATATATATATATATAAATATATATAGTAGATATATAGATGATATATATATAGAGTAAGATGATATATATATATAATATATATAGATAGTATAGTAGAGATATAAAAAAACAGATAGTATTATATATATATATATATAGATAGGGATATATATATAATATATAATATAAATATTATGAGTATATAGATATCTATATATATATATATAGATATATTATATATATATATAGATATACATAGACATATTTTTTTTTTTTAAACAATTATTTTTACAATATATAATATATATATTTTTTTTTATACATCTTATATATATATATATATATATATATATATATATATCTTATATATATATATATATATACAACATACACACACACACACACGACAGCCACACACACAGATATATAGATATATAGTAGTATTATATGGAATAAATATATACGATATATATATATATATATATAATATATATTATATATCCGCGTGTGTTTGTGTGTGTGTATAGATATATGTGGTGTACTGTATGTATATAATTATATATAATATATATATATATATATAGATATATATATATATAGATTATATTTATAGTAGATATATAGATATATATATGCTCTATATTATGCACATGCGTGTTTGTATATATACACACACGCGTATTATATATATGTATTATATATATATATATATATATATATAAGATATATTATATATATATATATATATATATATATGTATATGTGTGTCGTGTGTGTGTGTGTGTGTGTGTGTGTGTGTGTGTATATATATATATATTTATATATATATATAGTATATAATATATATAATATCTATATAACATTGTACCACACACACACACACAACACACATGTATGTACAGTGCATATGTATTGCATACACCACACACACCACACACACACACACACAATCATATCAGATATATATATACATTAGATATAGATAGAAATATAGATATATATATATATATACTATATATATAGATCAAATATATATATATATAAATTATATATATACATATACTATATATATATGCATATGTATCATAAAAAACACACACACACACACACACACACACACAAAAATATATAAAGAAATAATAATATATATACATATATCTATATACATATATATATATATTTATACTAATATAGATAGACTTATACATATATATATATATATTATCTATATACACATATATATAATATATATATATAATAAATATATATATATATCGGATATTATATAATATATATAATATAATATATATATATATATATATATATATATATAATACATATATCTATATATATATATATTATATATATATACACACACAAAGATATTCCATATACGTATATACATATATATATATATATATATATATATATAAATATATATATATATATATATATTATATATATATATTTATATATCTATATATAATATAATATATATATATATATATCTATATATACATACCACAATGTGTAGTGTGTGGTGTGCGTATGTGTGTGTGCACACATAGATATATAAATAAATAGAAAAATATGTGTTATGTGTGTGCGTGTTTTACTTTATATTGCAACATATATAGTAAAACGCTTGACGGATAATGTGGATAAGAGGATAAAATATACTGTTCCTTTTCTTCCTCTCATGAAAAAACAAATGGGAACTTTCATTTTAGGTCCAGAGCACACACAGCAACATAGTATTTACTCTTATGGTTCTTTTACTCTCATAAAATGGCATAAGTCTATATGAAAATCTGTATCAAAACCACCATAGTTCAAATATATAAATAAATAAAACACAATTATAAATAAATAACTAGACGTTGTGTGTGTTTGTTTGTACAATTATACATAGATATTGAAACGTTTGGCGGATTCATATGGATAAAAGGTAAAATATTATTTTCTAAACTTAGAACATTCATGAAAAAACACATACTGGCACTTTCATTTTCAGGTCCAGAACACACTTAGTACATATTATTTTTACTCATAGGTTATTTCATCTTCTAATAAATGTACTAACTCATATGAAAAATCTATATCAAAACACACTCAGTTCGAGCAAAACACCCAATCGCGCTCTGTTGCTTTTTACCGGTGTATATATATATATATATTATATATATTATAAGATATATATATATATAATATATCATATATATATATATATATATATGTGTGTGTTAATATATATATATATAAATATATAATATTATATATATATATATATATATATATATAAATATATAAATATATATACACACACACAACACACACACAAGCACACACACACAGAAACACACACACACACACAACACACACACACACACACACACACATAATTATATATATATATATATTATATATATATATATATATATATATATATATATATATATATTCTGTTACGCCGACCACCTCGTCTTCTCTCGCACCAACACAAGGCAGGATAGGCAGGACGGCGTGCTATCCACAGGGTCGTGAACACTGAACAGCTCCAAGAGGCACCAAGAACCACGCGTCCAAGAACACCACAGAGGAAACGCAGTGGCGAGGCAGGCACGAAATAAACACAAAATGACAGTCTTTCCTTAGTTACACAGTTATTTACCCGTACATTTTCTATAGGCACAAACAGGGGGAAACCAGCATGTCACACTGCAAATACAGCTCATAAACAGGCAACACAAAGTTATCAGGTCACAAAGGCACAAACGAGGTCTTCACAGGAGCAGCACCCACTCCGTCTCTCGGCTTGTTCCTCCGCCTCCTCCGTCTAGCCAGCTGGCGTATGTTTGCCAGGTCCCTTCATGTTAACACATGTTTCGCACAGGAGGAACAAAGGACCCACTGGCGTAGCAATAGATAGTATATATATATATATATATATATAGTATATATATATATATATATATATACATATGTGTGTGTGTGTGTGTGTGTGTGTGTGTGTGTGAGTGTGTGTGTGTGTGTGTGCATATATATATTATATATATGATATATATATATATATATATAGATATATATATATACATATATATATATATTAGACCATATATATATTCATACAATTATGTATGAGATATGTATAGGTAGATATATATATGTACACACACACACACATAAACACCAATCATACGATTACTGCGAACGGCAAGGGCGATCCCGTTTACCTTTCCGCGAAAGCAGACGCAGACGCCGAGCCAGACGTACGAGCTACGACGAGTGGTTGTTTGTTACCATTTCAGTCATAAAAGAAGGAGAAGAGGAGGATGATGAGAAGAAGTTTATTGCCCGTTTGTTGTGATCAGAGGCTTATGGGAGGATAAGTTATTATTATATTTTTTTCTGTTTTTCTTTTTTCTCTTTTTTTTTTTAAGTTTTTCATTTTTTTCAGATTTTCTTTTTTTTTCGTTTTTTTTTTGTTTGTTACTTTTCTGTTCTATGTTTTATGTTTTGCTGTTTCATGTTTTTGTTTTTTTCTGTCCAACGCTTCTACATTCATTATATTACTATTAATTTATTATTATTATGATCTATTATTATTATTATTATTATTATTATTAGTAATGTTTCACTTTTTTTGACTTATCATTCCCTGGATTTTTTTAAGGTGAGCTGATTTTTAATATTTTGGTTACTTTTATATTGTTATATTATAATTTTATTGTTATCTATTATCATTCTATAGTATCTTAAATATTATGAATATATGAAGCTCCACTTGCGGTGGCCTCCAGCAAAGACCAACAAGGAATGGATAAAAAACTTAAAAACTAAAAACATAATAAATAATAAATGATAATAAATGCTTAGAAAATAAAATATATATATATTTTTTTCGTTTTTCTCAAATTGTTAACTTGGCAGATACTTATTGAACAGTTATTTACGAACTTGATTAATTATATATCTAATATATATCTAGTCTATCTATCTATCTATCTATATATATATATATATATATATATATATATATAGATAATATTATATATATATATATAATAATACATATATACACGGACACCGCATTCCTAGAACACAAGGCAAATCCTTCAGGACTGGCCTTCACTGAGTGTAAACCATCTTTCTCGGCAATAAGAGAAACATTCTCAACTTCGCACTCACCATTTCTTGTAAACGCAGATTTTAGTATTCTATTCCTCACACTCTCCGCCTGACCTTATGATCTCAGAATCCCTGTGATTAGAGGAATGAACTGGACTTAACCATACAACATCAAAACCACCTTATTCACACAATAGATCTTCCCTCCTAACCACCCACTTTTGGTTAGTTTTACCATATTGCTTATTATTGTTCATGTATATGTTATTTCATTTCAACTATAAGTTTATTTTGTATTTTTAACTTGTTTGTTTTTTGGCTATGTATATATTGTTTCTCTTTCGTTTTGTCATCTATACTTTTATATTAGAACCAGACACATTGTAATAACCATTGTCTAATTGACTTTTGGGTTCTTTTGATATTAACTGATGATGGAGTACTTGTTATACCTCCGAAAACGTTAAATAAAATGAAATCTTCAGACTCTATAGTCTGCCATTCATACTTACAATAGCGACGATGAGGGGACAAATCTATTACCGAATATATATTTATTATATATAGATATATAGAATCATATATATATATATATCATATATATATATATATATATATATATATATACACAAACCTCCATGTAGATATATATATATATATATATATATATATATCTATATTATATATATATATCATTATATATATATACAGATTATATATATATATTTAAAGTACATGGAGGTTTGTGTATATATATATATATATATATATAAACACATGAATGTATGTATGTATGTGTGTGTGTGTGTGTGTGATCGTGTGTGTGTGTGTGTGTGTGTGTGTGTGTGTGTGTGTGTGTGTGTGTGTGCATTTATAGATACATATATATGTTACCCCTTCAAATCCTAAACATCCCATTTCTAAACTTGTTCCTTGGTCGCGGATGAGAGTCAGAGCGCATAAGTATTTAAAGCAAACCAACTTATGTTCAATTACATAACAAGCTATAATGCGCAATAAATGAACGTATTTCACGAAAGAACGTAAATTATTATTATTTGCATTCTTTAGACTTTATGGAACACGACCAAAATCATGTACGTATTTATATTTACACATTCGGTATTTGTAATCACCGAAGAAAGATAGATTCGATACTTAGAATAAAGGATACATTCATTGGAATGCCTATCTTAGTCAAAGCTAATATTGGCAAGGAAATATCTTAAACTGTATCCACCTGAGGGGAAACAACGTGGACAGGAGACGAAGAGGGGAGACATGGGCATGGACACGTGTGGAGGGGAGAGACGCGCAGACGCGGAGACGTGGAGACAAGCTGATGAGGGAAGACGTCATATAATTAGAGATAGATTAGATATATAAGTATATATATAGATAGAGATATATAGATATATAAGATATGTGGTGTCACACTGTGTACATTTTACATAAAAAAATTACATATAAATGTACACATAGAAAAAATCTTCAGAGACGCGGAGAGAAGCTGCAGGCGGAAGACGTTTCGGGACAGAGAGCGTAAGGCTCGCTGTTATAATGAGTATTAAGACTCATTTGTCGAAATATTTACGTTTTACTGTAGAAGAATAAGGCGTCTCACAGTACATGCAAGGATTATTATTGTTTTAAGCTTTTAAGTTTTTACCCGTTCTTTGTTGTTCTTTGCTGGAGATCGCCAGGAAAGTGGAGCGCTTCATAATAGTCATAACCGAGTATTAAAAATAATAAATATAAAATAATAATAAATGATAATTAAGTAATAACGTATAATAAAATTATAATAATATACTTATAAATAATCATAAAAATAACACAAAAAAAAAAAAAAAACAAAAAAAACCAAAATATTATAAAATAACTTCTTCCTATAAAACAAAGGGAGTAAATGAAAACCAAAAAAGAAAAAAACAGTAAATGATTAAACCAAAATAAATGAAAAAAAAAAAGAAAAAAAAGTATATATAGCACCTTGAAAGAAAAAACAAACACAGAAAAAAGGAAAAAATAAATAAAAAATAATATGATAAAAGGAAAAAAAGGTGAAAAAAAATAATAATATAACTTATCCTCCAATAATCCTCTGATAAAGGTAAAGAAAAAGAAAGAAAAAAGTAAATGTATGAACAAAATAAAAACATTCATAAAAAATAGAAAAACAAAACAAAACAAGTAGGAAAAAAAGAAAAGCTTAAAAAAAAATATAACTTAACTTAGCCTCAATATCATCTGATGAAGCTAAACGAACAATAAAGTTCTTTACTTCTATCTCCTACTCCTCTTCTCTTTCCTCCCCCATTCTTCTTTTCTTTCCTCCTCCCACCCTCCTCCTTTCCTGTTTCTTCTGCTTCTTCTCCTCCTCCTCTTTCCGTCTTTTTCTTCTTCTTGTTATTGCAATTACTTTTTCCTTTCTCCTCCCCACATTTCCTCTCTTTCCGTATGTCCTCCTCCTCCTCTTTTCCTCTCTGACTCCTTCTTCTTCTTTATAGACTTAAACGGTAATAAAACTACCCAATCGTCCTTTAGCGTTCGTCTGGCTCGGCATATGTGTCGGCGTTCGGTAAGGGAATCAGGAATCGACGTGCGTTCGCGTAAGCACAGCCGGATTGACTGAATAGATATGCATGTGTGTGTCTATGTATATATATATATCTATACTATATACATATATATACATTATATAACATATATATTTAAATATATATATACCCAAATATATATATACGCACGTGTATTGAATTATATATCTATATATATATATATATATATATATTAATATATATATATAATATATATATATATATATATATATATTTAATATAAGTATATACACACACACACACACACACACACAGAATAGATATATATAGATGATATAACTATTATATATATCTAGTAGATATATATATATATGATTATATTTCTATTATATACTATATAGATAGTAGATTATATATAGAGACTATATATATAGATATATGCATATATATATATAGAAATACATGTATATATATAATTATAAATATACATATATATAATATATATATACTATATATATATTATATATATATATATATATATATCTATTATATATATATATATATATATTAAATATATATATATATATTGATAAATGTACGATTAACAGGAATTCACAGGAAGTGACAAGATGACAGGATTTAATAAGAATTGACAGGAAATGACAAGAATTGACAGGCATTGACAATAATCACAAGATTTGGCAGGAATTGACAGAAGAATTAAGAGGAATTGACAAGAATTAACACGAATTGGAAGGACTTGACAAAAAATGCAGGAATTGAAAAGAATTGGCCAATAGTTTATAGGAACGAAATCGACAAGAATTGACAGGAATTGACACGAACTGACAGTTAATAACAATGAATTGAAATGAAATGAAGGAATTGAAAACGAATTCACAAGAAATTGACAGGAATTAACAGGAATGGACAAAAATTGAGAGGAATTGACATGAACTGAACGAATTGACAGAATATATATGAATGGACAAGAAATGAGAAGAATGAAAGGAATTGACAGGAATGGACAAAGTAGTGACACGAATGACAAGGTTTGAAAGGTATGACAGGAATGACAAGAATTCACAGGAACTGACGGGAATTGTTAGACGTTGACATGGAACTACAAGAATCTGACAGGAATTGTCAAGAAGTGAGAGGAATTGTCACTAAGTTGATAGGGATTGACAAGAATGAAAGATTATTTGACAATAACGACAGGATTGAGACGGAATGACAAGACCATGAACAGGAATGAGAACATGACAGGATTGACAAAAATTAACAGGAATTTAATTAAATTTTTTTTTTCAGCTCAAATTGACAGAAAATGACAGGAATTGACAAAGAATTGACAGAAATTTACACGATGTTGACACGGATTCACAAGAATTCAGCGAGAATTTAGAAGAATTGACAGGAATTGACACAAAAATGACAGAAGTGACACAATTGCAACGAATTGACAAGAATTGACGAGTTGATAGGAATTGACAAGAACTGGCAGAAATGTAAGAATGAAGGAATGATACGAATAGAAGGAATTGACAAGAATTGACAGGTATTTAAACGAATGGAAAGGGAATGTATTGGTGTTGACAGGAATTGACAGGAATTAAAAATGAATTGACAGGAATTTGCAGGAATTGTCAAGCATTGAAAGGGAATTGTCAAGCATTGTCACTAATTGACAGGATTGAAAAAATTAAACAAGAGTTGACAAGATGACAGGAATGACAAAAAATTGTCAGGAATGACAAGGAATGATACGAATTTACGGTGGTGTTGGACAAAAACTGACAGAAAAATAAGAAAAAATATGGGATTGGCATGAATGTCAAAAAATTGGCAGGAATTGTCAAGAAATGACAGGAATTGACACTAATTGTTAGGAAACTGACAAGATGTGAGTAAGAATGACAAGAAGTTGCGGAGAATGACAGGAATTGACAAGAATTCACAGGAATTGACAAGAATCACAAAGAATGACACGAGATTCACAGGAATTGCCAAGAATTGAAAGAACTGCAGAGTTTGGCAATAATTGAAAGGAATGACAAGATGTTAGCAAGACTGACAGAACTGACAAGATGTTGACAAAAAATTGACAGGCACTTGACAAGAATTGGACCAGGACTTGCAAAGAATTGACACGAAGTTGACAAGAATGACAGGATTTGTAAGGAACTAAAAAGAGTTTTGACAAAAATGACAATGATTGACAAGATGAAAAGAATTGACAGAAATGAAAAGAATTCATAGAAATAGATAAGAATTGACAGGAATTGTACGAAATAGAAAGAATTGGCACGAATTGAAAGGAATGATACGAATTGATTGAATTGAAAGATGTTACAGGACATTGACACGAACTAACAAGAAGTGACAGGGATTTGGGATTTGTCAACCATTGACAGGAATTGTCAATAATTGACACTAATTGATAGGGATTGACAAGAATTGACAGGGAAGTGACAGGAACTGATGAAGAATTGACAGGAATTGACAAGAATTGAGAAGATTGACAAGAGTTTGACAAGAATTGAGAAGATTTGACAAGAATTAACGGGAAATGATAGGCATTGACAGGAATTGACAGGAACTAACCAAAATTGACAGGAATTGATAGGAACTAACAAGAATTAACAGGAATTGACAAGAATAGACAGGAATTGACAGGAATAAGAAATTGACGGGAATGGCATGTGTCTGACAGAACTGACAGGAGCTTAACAAGAATTGATAGGATTTGCAGAAATTGGTAAGCATTAGCAGGAAGTGGACAGGAATTGTCAAGAATTGAACAGGAATTGAACACTAATGATAGGCGATTGACAATGATGAGAAGAATTGACAAGATAATTTACAGGAATTGACAAGAATTGAAGGAAATTGACAAGAATTAACAGGAATTGACATTAACTGACAAACGGAAAATAATGAGAGGAATGACAGGAACTGTCAAGAGTTGAACAAGGAATTGACAGTAACTTGACAAGAATTGACAGAAAATGACCAGAATTGGCACGAGTTGACAGAAATGACAGGAAGTGAAAGAGAACTGATCAAGAGTGACAAGAAATTGACAATGATTGACAGGAATTGGACGGGAATCTAGAGTCTAGGGACACACGTGATGTGTACTAAATATATATATCTATATATAGAATATATAGATATATATATATATATATTATATATCATATATTATATTACAGATGTGACAATATGTATATTATAATATATTTCATCACACACGTACATATACTAATGCAATGCAGATATCTATATATATATATTATAATATATATATATATATAAATTATATATATTATATCATATATATATAATAATATATATAACCTTCCAATCGCTGCCTGACGACACGCGTCTTTCCCTGCGCAGCAAGGCAGGCAATCACCTAGGACTGTCGCTTGTTTTCTTTTGGTTCTCACTGACAGTTTCTTTATTCCTATGAGGAGGATAAATACGAATCATGATTCTAGTAATCGCTAATCATCTGTTAAATAATGATGTAAACAAAGATATTATACAAATATGTAAGAAATAAATATTAACTTTCTGTGGGGGGAATGACGTCACTTTTCATAAAGTAAGGATTGGAAGAATTGTGATGTGTTTTGCAAAAATGAAAACTGTGGGATAATCTGCAGATTTATATGATATATAGTTGTGTACAACGTAGTAATATATATATATATATATATATATATATATATATATATATATATAATCTATATATATATAGATATATATATATGTATATATATATATATAATTATATATATTAGTAATTATATATGCATATGAACATAAACACTATATTTCAATACATGAACTGTATACTATAGCGTAATATGGGGAAAATGCATCATATATATATAATATATGTGTGTCGTGTATTTATTTGTGTGTTTGGGTGTGTGTGTGTGTGTGGTCGTGTGTGTGTCAGTGTACAGTGTGGGATATATTCTATCAATGTAGTGCATGTTGATAGGGTATTTACATAAGTAGAATGTGTTTATATGTTAATATATAAAATGGGTACCTATCCATCTATCAATCTATAAATACATCAATATATATGTATATACATGTATGTTATATACATATGTATATATATACATACATATATGCACAAGCGCATGGATAGACATGTAAATATATAATGTATAAATGTATAAATATATGTAAGAAATATATATATATATAGATATATATATATTATATATATATATCTATACTATAAATATATATATATATATATATATATTATATATATTATATATATATAATATATATTAATATATATATCTATATATAATTATACATATAGATGAATCGTTGTATTTATGGACACAAAACAACAATGATATATATGGAGCGATTGTAAAATGGATATGTATATTATATCTCTTCTCTCCCTGATATACATATATACACGCATGGATATATATGAATGTATGTATGTGTTGTGTGTGTGTGTGTGTGTGCAGTTTATATATACATATACATATGTATAATATGTATATAGC
>NC_051429.1:4924932-4949932 GCF_015228065.2 Penaeus monodon
ACCACACACAAACACTATATATATATAGATATATATTATATATATATATATATATATATAATATATAGATATATATATATATATATATATATATGTATATATATATATATATATATATATATATATATATATATATTAGATTATATATGTATTTATACGCGAAACGACAATTTAATCCCCCGGATTCAAACTGACGGCGAACGACAGCCAGCGAAGCCAAAGCCTGTCTCCTTAACATAAGTTTCTTCAAATTAATTATCTAGTTCTTTTTTGTCTTTTTTCTCTTCGATTTTCCGAGAAGATTTAAGGAGAGTTAAGATATATAAAATAAGTAAGTAGATAGATGGATCAATGGAAAGATAGATAGATAGATGAATTAATGGATAGATAGATGAATTGATGGATAGATAGATAGATGGATAGAAAGATAGATATATAGATGAATAGACGGATAGATATATAGATGGATTGATAGATGAATAGATGGATAATTAGATAGATAAATACATAGATAGAGAAAATAAATTTATTAATATTTGATTTATTATTTTTTATTATTATTTATTATTATTATTTTATTATTTAATATTCATGTTATTTTTGTTATTTATTGTTATTTATTCTTTTCATTTGCTATGATTTTATTATTTATTATTATATTACTTATTATTTCATGATTTATTATCATCTTCCTTTACATATTATTTTGGCAAGAAAAGAACAGATTAATATTTCTGGTTGATTTCCTTGTTTGATAAAAACCAAAAAAGTCTTAAAATTTTATTATTTACCTTTATTTTGCACTGATTACGAATATAAACCGAAGCCTTGGTTTAAATTTTAAAAAATTTGATCGAAATTTTGAAATTTTTAGATGCGATTGAGTGCCAATTGTAGGTTGTCACTCCTGTTGGCGCTCCAGCAAAGAACAGCAAACCCGCGCCCTGTTTAAACCAGCAGGTAATTCCAGAGGAAATGGAAATATTATTATTATTATTATGTAAATTTCTTTCTTCTATATTTTTCACCATATCCTGTGTTGCTATTAAATGTGGCACAGGTTTATTGTTCACTTTGCTTGGCGACCAACAGGAGTGAAACACATATTGCATGCTAATCCGGAGGAGGAAATGGACTCTGCTCCTACAGAAGTTTGTTTACATGAAGGCGTTTTTTAATTAAGATGATTGTTTGTTGCATCACTGATTGTGCTCTGAAAAAATTAGTTGTAAAGCTTGCCCGATGTCTTTGTGTAACGCAGAAGCAATTGTTTGCTCATAAGAGATATCCAGTACTTGTGAAAAAAAGTCATTAAATGGTTTGTTGTTTGTATGGAGCCTTGTGTAAATTAATAGAGGAGGTGGTTTGTTGGGAGGCACTAGTGTTTTCACAATTTCCATGTTTTATTAAAGTGTCCTTGTTCTTGTATCAGTGAATTTTATTTTCTGAAATAATTGTCTTTCATGTTGAATTATACAATTTTACATTTTCTTTTTGACTTTATAATCTACCTGAAGGGGCAGCCTCATTCTGTTACTTTTAAGAGCTGGGGGCATTGTTTATTAATACGGCTCTCTAGAATGTCGTGATTTATCACACGGAGGCAGGGGACATTGATGGTTCCGTGTTTACATAGGGAGCCAGTAGATCTATGGCTTTTTTTTTTTTTTTTTTAAAAACTGCCGTAAGGATAGTTACTGGTTGTTTTACATTATCTTCAGTGATATATGTGATAGAGTGATTCTTTAGACAAGATAAAACTTCGCAGAAAGATGAGGGTCATCGTGTTTGAAATTGAGAAAAGGTCACCTAGGTCACTCCGGGTATGAAATGTCACTAGGTCAACTTCCGGTATGAAATATCAATGCGGCATGGCATTGCATTATTCCATCTTTCATAAATTACCTCAGGAACATTTGACTTAGGATTTTGAATGCTAAATCAATTCCAGCGATCAGTGCCCACGGGCGAGTGAGAGTAATAAACTTCGCTGTTATACTAAAGTATGAGTAGACAGGTAAGTCTATGGAGTAGTTAAGATCTAGTTTACACACTCTTTTGTGGGTCGTGGCATGGTTGGTTTAGCACTGGCCTCAGTTTTCATACCCGGAGTGAACTAGGTTCGAGTCTTGTCAGGGAGGGTTGTTATGTATCATACCAATGCGGCATTGCATTATTCATATTTCATAAATATACCTCAGGACATCTGACTTAGGATTTGAAATTGCTAAATCAATTCCAGCGAGTGCCACGGGAGTGAGCGTAAAACTTCGCTGTCATACTCAAGTACGAGGTAGACAGGTAATGTCTATGGAGCTAGTAAGATCCTAGTGGCACACTCCCTTTTGTGGGTCGTGTGGATGGTTGGTTAGCACTGGCCTCCGGTTCATACCAGGAGTGACCTAGGTTCGGAGTCCTGGTCAGGGAGGGTTGTTATTTATCAATACCAAATGCTGGCATTGGCATTATTCCATTTACATAATATACCTCAGGAAAATCTGACTTCGGATTTGAATTGATAAATCAATTTCAGCGAGTGCCCACGGGGACGTGGCGTTTTGAAAACTTCGCTGTCATTACTCAAGTCGAGTAGACAGGTAATGTCTATGGAGCTAGTAAGATCCTAGTGGCACACTCCCTTTTGTGGGGTCGTGTGGCCATGGTTGGTTTAGCACGGGCCTGCCGGTTCATACCCGGAGTGGACCTAGGTTCGGGCCTGGTCAGGGAGGGCCACTGTGTTCATTTATCAATATCAATTGCAGCATTGCATTATCCATCTTTCCATATTTCAAGTTTATATAAGTGAATGTAGAAGATATATAGATAGATAGCTAGGATAGATAGATAGAGAGATACATATATATGCAAACATATATACAATGAGAGAGATGAGATAGATATATATAGAGATATATAGATATGTATATAATATATTATATAAATATTCTATATACATATCCTATATATATATGGTAATTGCCAGACAAAAGGACATATATATAGTAGATATAATATATAGATAGATGAGATATATATATAGATATATATATATATATATAATTATTAATCATATATGCTATAATATATATATATATATGTATATATATATATAATATATATAATATATATAATATATATATATATATTTATCTATCTATCTAATCTATCTATAATCTATCTATCTATCTATCTATCTATTTATCTATCTATCTATCATATATATAATATATAATGTGTGGTGTGGTTGTGTGTGTGTGGGTTGGTGTGTATGTGTGTGGGTGTGGTGTGTGGCTGTGTGTGTGTGTGTGTGGTGTGTGTGTGTGTGTGTGTGTGTGTGTGTGTGTGCATGGTGTTGTTTCATATATGTGTATAATTATTAAACATAAAGTGTATATATACATCTATACATTTTATACTATATATAGCATATACACTTGTTATCTATTCTATCCTATCTATCTATATTATATATTATATTATAAATTATATATATATATATATATATATTATTATTTTTTTTTTATAGATATATATATATATATTACATTTCCTCTATTTGATATTAATATTTTCATACATAAGTAGTCTATGTTTATATACCTTTATTTAGGTTTTTGTGTGAATATATATTTTCTGTGTGGAAATGCTATATAGATATATATATATATATATATATAGGATATATATATATATATATATATATTATATATATATATATATATATATATATATATTATATGATTATATATATATATATAATATATATATCTATATAATATATATATATATATAGATATATATCTATTATATATAGAGAGAGAGAGAGAGAGACCGAGAGAGACGAGAGAGATGGATGAGAGAGATAATTAGACATACTTCGTATGCTTATAAAATATTTAGTATATATAAAAATATATATGATTATTTAACTTGATATACACAGCATATTATGATACCATAGAGTAGGTGGTATATGAAGTTTTTATATAATTATTCTATTTATATCTCCGGTTCATACCCGAGGTGTGACCTAGTCGAGTTCCTGGTCAGGGAGGGTTGGTATCTATCAATACCAATGCGGCATTCGGCATTATTCCACTTTCATAAATATATAATATATAATATATATATTATATATATATAGATATATATTATATTTCTATATATATATAGAAAATATATTATATATATTATATATATTATATATAATATATATATATATATATATATATATATATATATTATACATAAAACAAAAAAACAAAAAAACAAAAAAAAAAATATATATATATATATATATATCTATATTTCCATACACCTATATATATAGTATATATATATATATATATATATATATATATATATTATATAATATATAGTAATATATACTTTATATATATATATATATATATATATATATTTATCCATTTTTCAATGAATATATATATGATTTTATAAATGAATATTTACATATGTAGATTTATTTATATTCATTTATTGAAAACATTTATGTTATAGTTGTATATAGCATACACATTAATATATATATATATATATATATATATATATATATATCTATATATATTATATATCTATATATATATATATGTATATATATATTGATTTGTGTATATAATGGTTTATATGTGTATAGTTATGAATCTGTTTTTTAAGATTTTTTTTTTTGCATTGTTGTTAAAGCAAGTCTGTGTATTGTTGGGTTCTATTTTCCGTTCACAGGGTGAGATGAGTTCCTCGGTGACGGGCATGCCTTCGCCCCCATTCACGGGTAATAAAGAAATAGTCGGCACGGGTGCAGGTCAAAGAAGAGCTATAGCGAAGATGTCACCGAAGATAACATGCTAGAAATAAAGGAGGAACTCACTTGATTATGGAGGATGAAGTGAGAAATGAAGGTGTTAACCTGAATGTAATAGTGAAAACTTTTCCTCAAATCTCTTGATCTGAGACATGGAGTATCATATGCAAAAGACTCATGTAATTGGGTTCAGGATTGTAATGACATGTCAAAAAGTACCATATACGGCTAAGGACTGTGGGAAGAAGTCTGTTCATCAAATGGGGTTCGAGTGATGTACGAGAAACAGACCTGAAGGAGGAAACACAACTAATAGTTGAACCCACAAGTAAAATGTTTTGCTGTGAGGTGTGTGGCAAGGAAAGTGTCTCAAAAGAGTCACGTCAACTTTTCACATGGGAGCCCACAAAAAGGAAAAGCAATACAACGTGCGAGAATTGTAATAAGACATTCCCATCCAAAAGCGATGTTAGAAAGCATGGTGATGTAACTACAGTAGGGAAGCCATACAAATGTGAGATTGCAAACAAGGCCTCCCATAAAATCTAGTTTTTTGAATCATATTGATTATGCATACAGACGAGAAAAACCATACAGCTATGAACTTTACAACAAGTCAATCTCACAAAGCATAAGCTGGGAAGAAAACGAGTGAGTGCATACAAAGAAGAAAACATATAGCGTGACACTTTGCAGTAAGAAATTTTTCTGAGAGAAGATATCTGGTACAGCACAATAGAATACATACAAAAGAGAAGCCATACCATCGTGAAATTTGCAACAATACCTTCTCATTGAAAAGATATCTGGTGAGGACACATGAGAACCACATAAAAGGAGAAGCCATACAATTGTGAAATTGTAACAAAGACTTTTCAAAGCAAATCTAAAGTAGCAATTCATATGAGAATACATGCAACAGAGAAGCCATACAAATGTGAGATTTGTAACAAGAACTTTTCGCATAGAGCTAATCTAGCGCGGATCATAGGAGATTACACACAGAGGAGAAGCGATACAGCTGTGAGATTTGTATCAAAGTTTTCACAGAAATATCAACTAGAAAGTCACATGAGAGAGTACATACAAAAGAGAAGCATTACATGCTGGAGATTTGCCAACAAAGAGTTTTTCACAGACCTATCGTCTAGAACGTAAGCATGAGAGACATACAAAAGAGAAGCCAGACAGATGTGAGATTGGCAACAAGACCGTGTCATATAAAAATAGTCTAAGAGGATCATAGGAGAATGCATGAAAGGAGACATACAACTGTGAAATTGCAATAAGGCCTTTTATGTGAAAAAGTTTCTGTAGTTAAGCATATGAATGTGCATACAAAGAAAAACCATTACAGCTGTGAATTTTGCAATAAAGCCTTCTATGTGAAAAGATATTAGCCGGGCATATGAGAGGTACATACAAGAGAGAAAACCATACAGCTGTGAGATTTTGCCAATAAAGAATTTCAAAAAAATATAACATAGAATCAATTGAGAGGCACACAAAGAGAGCCATACAGCGCAACATTTTGCAATAAGAGCCTTTCTCATTAAGAAGTATTCAAGTAAAACACATGAGAGTTCTACCACAGGAGAAACATATAACTGTGAGATTTGCAATAAGGCGTCTATGTGAAAAGTCATGTAGTAAGGCATATGAGAGTGCATACAAAAGAGAAATCGACAGCTGTGAGATTGCCAATAAAGGAATTCTCAGAAAAATATACTCTAGTAACTCCACAGAGAATGACCCACACAAAGAGATGCCATTTACAGTTGCGACATTTGCATAAAGCCTTATCATCAAAAAGTAGTCAAGTAAACCACGATAGAGTTTCATACACAGGAGAAACAATATAACTGTGGGATTTGCAAATGAAGGCCTTCTCGAGAAAGTCATGTAAGTAAGGCATAGAGAGTTCATACAAGAGAGAAAGCCATACAGATGTGAGTTTTGCAATAAGGGTTTTCTCACAGAAAGTTAGTCCTAGTTGAGACATATAAGAGTACATACAAAGGAGAAGCATAACTGCTGTGAGATTTGTGAATAAGGCCTTTGCATTCGAAAGGTGGTTAGTTAACGCATATAGAGTACATTACAAAGGGAGAACCAGATTTGTAAATAAGGCCTTTGCTTTGAAAGGTGGTGTAGTAAAAGCATATGAGAGTACATACAAAGGATAATAAGCATAAGCCAGATGCTTCTTAGATTAAAAGTATCTTTTTTCTGATTGTGTAAGATATGTATTTCTAAATGTATTTTGTCTAGTTTATCAAGTTCTTCGCATTATGATTTGTTGTATCCATAGACTGTTTTATCCACTTGCACGTATGCCTGCTGTCACTGGACCAAGGTGTGATTAGAAGGATGTGCGTATATTCCCATCTGTTTTATTATTTATCTGTTGTATGTGTCCTAAAATATATTCATCGGCCAATCAACTTTTCTAATACTATAAGAAAGAAGTAAGATGACTTTATTGTTAGATCTTTGTTACCATCTTTAGAAGTACATGCGTATTTCTAATTCAGCTATAAGCAAAGTGCATTAAATGCCCATTGTTGCATGTTGAAGCAATCCATTTCATTTATACCTCATACTGTCTATTACAAGAACCACTATAAGGTCCATATCCATACAGAACATTACAAGAGGCAGCAGCATGGGGAGGGTGGGGTCGGGGCGGGTGTGAACGTAAGGGAATAGACATGGGAGAGGGAGATGCTACAGACTTATATGAAAGGCGGAGGGAGGACATGACACCCAGTGAAGAGAGCGAGAGAGAGGAGAGAGAGAGAGAGAGAGGATAGAGAGAGAGAGAGAGAGGAGATAATGAGAGAGTAGACAAAACAGTACACACACACACACACACACACACCACATATAGAGATAGATGGGTAGATATATATGATATAATATAGATAGATGTAGAGCGAGATATATGATAGTGAGCAGATATATAGATAGATGACTAGCATATATCTATATATATATGATATATATATATATATATATTATATATAGATATATATATAATAGAGATTATATAGATATATATAACCACACATATAATAAACCCATGTAACTGCTACACTCAATTATGTCACAAAGCTTTTATCATAATTACTCATCATTTTAGTATAATTACCCTTTTGTTATTAGTGTTATTATCTGTACACTATATCCATATTTACGTGTATTTACTCTCTCAGAGGCCCACAAGTGAGAAGCCATTTAAATTCATGTAAGGCAAGCATGTCCTTGTATCTATGGCTGTGGGTGTCGATATATGCATAAAAGGGAAAACTCCAAATGTTGATGTATGCTACCAGTTGCTATTTATGAGCACATTAAATGATGAGAAGAATGGCATTAGGCTTATGTAAACGGCCGCTCTGTGGGGGGCAGCTCGAACTAACTGGAAGAGTAGAGACTCTGCCAGTGCCAGACGGTCCCATGCCTGGGCTGAGGTACATAGGGAAATACAACATAGTATAGAATATGTTGCGAAACCTTAGTGAAGAGGAAGAGGGGGAGGGGAGTGACAGGCAGATGTAACGGGAGCGAATGAGGGAGGGGGGGCGCCCAGCGCGGCGGATGCAGGAGGCAGAGATAGAGATGAGGCAGACATAGGGAGGGAGAGGCACACGAGGGGGGGGGGGAGAGAGACACACGCGGAGAGAGGTAGCAGAGAGAGAGAAAGAGAGAGGAGCGAGAGAGGAGAGAGATAGGGAGAGAGAGAGAGAGAGAGAGAGAGGACAGACACAGAGAGAGAGGGAGGGGACCCACAGACAGGGAGGTACGAGAAAGGAGGGAACAGAGAGAGAGGAGAGAGATGAGAGAGCGAGAGATGAGACACGAAAAGAGAAGAGAGAGAGAGAGGAGGAGAGAGACATAGCGATAGGGAGAGAGAAGAGAGCGAGAGAGAGAGAGAGAAGATGAGAGATAGTATAAGAGAGATGAGAGAGACAGACAGACACACAACATGAGACACACACAGACACACAAAACAACACACACACACACACACACCAAACACAGACCACAGGGAGAGCAAGGAGAGAGAGAGAGTAGAGAGAGAGAGAGAGAGAGAGACGATGAGATGAGAGAGAGAGAGAGAAGAGAGAGAAGAGAGGAGCAGGAGGATAGAGAGGGGAGGGAGGCACATACAGGGAGAAAAGAATAGGGACAGGGAGGCAGAGACACACACAGAGAGCAGAAGAGAGAGAGAGAGAGAGAGATAGAGAGAGAGAGAGAGGAGAGAGAGAGGAGATAGAGAGGTGAGGAGACGAGGAGAGAGAGAGAGAGCGAGGAACAGGAGGAGAGAGAGGGGATGGGGCACAGACATGGGAGAAAGGAGAGGGAAGGGAGGGAGAGACACACACAGTATAGAGAGAGAGGAGAGAGAGAGAGAGAGAGGACAGAGAGAGAGAGATAGATGATAGAGAGAGGAGAGAGAGGAGGATGAGAGAGAGATAGGAGAGATGAGAGAGGAGAGAGAAGACACACAGAGACACACACAAACACACACAACAACACACACACACACACACACACACACAGTAGAGAGGAGACAGAAAGAGAGAGAGAGAGAGAAGAGAGAGAGAGAGAGAGGGGAGAGAGAGAGAGAGAGGGAGAGAGAGAGAAGTAGAGAGAGAGAGAGAGAGGGAAGGAGAGAGAGATAGAAGAGGGAAAAAAAAAACAATGAGAGAGAGCGAGAGCGAGAGAGAGAGAGAGAGAGAGAGAGAGAGAGAGAAGAGAGAGGAGAGAGAGCCAGTGGGGGAAGATAGGGCAGAAAGAGAGGGAGAGAGGGAGATGCACATGGAAAAAAAGAGGGCGAAAGGGGGAGGGGAGAGGGAAAGAGAGAAAAATAGCGGGCAGAAATATGACTGAGAGAGAGAGATAGAGATAGAGAGAGAGATGAGAGAGAGAGAGAGTATTGAGAGCAGAAGAGATGGAAGAGACATAGAGAGGAGGAGAACAGAGACAGAGAGAGATAGGAGGAGAGAGATGAGAGATATGAGAGATAGAGAAGATAGTAAGATATATAGAGAGAGAGGATAGAGAGATATGAGAGAGGGAGACGATATAGATAGTAGAGGATAGATAGATAGAGAGAGATATAGATAGAATATATCTATAGAGGGTAGATATATAGATATAGATAGAGAGATATAAGATAGATCGAGATCGAGAGATATATTATGATGGTGATATAGTATATGAGAGATACGAGAAATATTACTATTGAAATAAATATCAATTAATATTCCATAACATATTGGATGCCTTCAATATAGAGTGTATATACAAACATGATATATAAAGCCCATAGAGACCACACTATATATTATGTATAGATAGAGTATAGAGATAGAGAGAGAGAGAGAGAGAGATTATAGAGAATAGATATATATATAGATTGTAGATATATATATATATATATATATATATTATATATATATATATATAGATAATATCTATATATATAGATATATATAATATATAAGATTGAGTTATGTAGGCATATGAATATAGATATTGTTATGCATATTTATGTCTTAGTCTTCATATTATTTTATATATGTGCATAGGTGGAGGGGGGGAAGATCATAGAGAGAGATAGAGAGATAGAGAGAGAGAGAGATAGAGTAGAGGAGAGAATAGAGAGAGAGGAGAATAGAGAGATAGAGGCAGGGAGAAAAGAGGGGAGAGAGAGAGGGAGAGAGAGAGTGGTGAGAGCCGAGAGAGTGAGCGATGACTGAGAAGAGAGGAGAGAGAGACACAGAGACGAAGAGAGACAGAGAGAGACAGAGGGAGGAACACACACACACACGCAGAGAGAAATAGAGAGATAGAGGTAGTAGAGATATAGATAGAGAGAGAAGAGAGAGAGATAGAGAGAGAGAGAAGAGAGAGAGAGAGAGAGAGAAGGAGGGGGGTGGGGGGGGAGGAGAGAGAGGGGGGTGGGGGGGGAGCAGAAGCAGTCGGAGATAGAGAGAGAGCTAGAGAGAAGAGGGAGAAGAGAGAGATGGATAGATGAGAGTAGAGAGAGGAGAGAGATAGTATACCTGTAGAAAAGGTACAGAGACAGAAATTAGATAGATATAGATATATATAAGTAGATAGATAGAAGAGATATATGAGATATATGTAGGATCTAGATATGATATATATATATAGAGAGAGAGAGAGATAGATATAGATCTAGATATATATATATAGTACAAGATAGAGGTATATATATACTCATGCAGAAATATGTACTATGTACAGAAATAAAAGCAGATGCACACAGAGTAGATGGATCAAAAACACACACACACACACACACACACACACACAGATAGAGAAATATATAGAGACAGAGAGAGAGAGAGAGAGGAGAGAGAGAGAGAGAGATAATAGATGTAGAGGTAGAGATATAGAGGAGAGATGATATCGAGAGAGAGCAGAGTAGATTTGAGAGAGGACAGTAGAGAGAGAGAGAAGATATAGAGTAGAGGAGAGAGATAGTAGAAGATAGATTAGATAGCGATAAAGATTTCATATATATAGATTATATATATGAGATAGAGATAATCTATATTGATAGAAGATATAATTAGAGATATAGATATAGATATACATATAGTATATAGAGATATATATATATAATATAATCTATATATATATTATATAATATATATATATATAATAGATAGATAATAGATAGACAGATAGATATATATATATATATATATATACATATATAATATATATATATCTATATATATTATTTATATATATATATATATAGTAGATATAGATAGACAGACTATAAGAGAGAGATAGATATAGATAGTAGATATATAGAGCTAGATATATATATATATATATATGCAATATATGTGGGTGTGTGTGGCGTTATATATAAATGTATGATATATAAATATCATATATATATATATATATATATATATAATATATATATATATATATATATATATATCACACACACACACACACACACACTCATTCGCAGATACCATGTCAAAACCCGGCATATCCTATTCCTGATGCGCTGGTCACAATGGGCAGGAATTAGCATCATGAGCATGGAAAAAGTCCTCTAATGAAACATGTTCTCTAGCCTTCGCTCACATATGGTGCGATTCAAACCCCCATTTACCAGTGGAAATGATTCTAGAGCCCCATTCAGTCAATAGCAGCACACCTGGAAGGATGTCTCGCTTCCCCTGCGGTGAATCAACCTTTACACGGCTGATTCAGAGCGAAGGGAGGAACGCACCGGTAAAGGCGTTGCGCCAAGCCAGTTAATGCCAAGAGAGCTACTATGACCTCTCTGTCTCAAGGTTTTTGCTTGGGCTGGAGCCCCCGGATTTTTCGGCATAAGGATAACTCTGTGCGCACCTTCTGGTGAACTGGACCCCATCTTCGGGAACGTTCATCTCCGGTTTTTAGGGTACTTTCTGCCTTGGCTCTTACGCGTCATCCTGGCGCTTTCGCGTCCACCCTTGGTTGCTGCCGCGATGCTAATTGCTTGCATTTAGCTTAGTGCTCTCTAGCCTATTCTTTCCTTTATGGATTTTTCGGCATTAGGATAACTCAGTGCGCACCTTCTGGTGAACTGGACCCCATCTTCGGGCGCTTGCTCGGACGTGGGCAGACCTTTACCTCTCGCAGGGGAGGGTGTGTCTGGGGGGCCTTAGAAGGCCTGCCTTACGGTCTGCACAGAGTTGCCATTCTATTTGCTAGGGACTGGAATGGCAGACCATCTGATGACTGTCACTCTAGTTTTTAGCATAGATATGAATTGACAGGTAGGAGCCTCTCACTTTGTCAGGCTCTCAGACTGGTTCTGTCTAAATAGCTGCTGCTAGACAGAACACTTCCTTCCCGTCTCGTTATAGGAACCGCCTCGAAAGTTTGTTCCTCTCTCTCACTGTGGTGAATCAGCCTTGAGTGGCTGATTCAGAGGGATGAAGGAATTTCCTTGAACAGGTGCGGATCACTCTTCCCTCACTGAGGTGAAAAAGCCTTTGGGTGGCTGTTTCAGAGGAAAAAGGGGTACACTTTGAAAAAGGTACAGGTCCTCTCTTCCCTCACTGATTAGAAACCTTTGGGTGGTTGTTTCAGAGGGATGAGAGGAAATGCCTGGAAAAAGTGCAAGAGCTCCCTTCCTTCACTGAGGTGAAACACCCTTTGGGTGACTGTTTCAGAGGAAAAGGGATTCACTATGAAAAGGTACAGGTCCTCTCCTCCCTCACTGAGGTGAAGCAACCTTTGGGTGGCTGCTTCAGAGGGATGAGGAAAAGGGTTCCAAATGCTCACCGAGGGATAATCTTCCTCCGGGGAAATTTGCGCACTTGTGGCGAGTCATTCCCATCACCCCAGCCGCAAAACAAAATTTTCCTTTTTTTACATTTCAGTCGCCAGGACCACGGACAGATTTTTTGTCACATCACCATTACAAAATCCATAATTTGATTGTTTATATAAATATGGCTCTTATTTAGTCACGGAAATGTGTATTACGTCAATTAATTACGATAATTAATTCGTCTGTGTCCCATTTACGCTTGATTCTTGGGAATTTCTTAGTTTTCTTTTTTTTATTAAAATGATTTATTAATAACATAATCATTATGTCAGTAATGATAAAGAAATGATATGAATTCATTAAAGAGAAAATCCCCAGAACTCAAGGAAATAAGGTCGCACAGGCAGCCTAATTGCCTAGACCCACTGCGGTCAATGGCGCATAAATCGATCTGTGCAATGGGTTAAGTAAAAATCATACTGTTTCATCTGCATTCTCATCATTCCTTATGGAGACGAAATTGGAGTGATTATTTTCTAGAACTGACAGCGCTTCTATAATATACATATATATATATATATATATATATATATATAATATATCTATATATATATATATATCTATAAATATATATATATATATATATGTATATATCCTAGATAGCATACCTATAATATAATAATATATATATATATCTATAACTATATATCTATATATATATATATATAATCATATATATATAACCCACCTCACTATACAACATTATATATATTTCTATGACATATTTATAACTATATAATTATGTCCTTTTATTTCTATGTCCAAAATATCTATGTATATATATAGTATATGTGTGTGTCCAGATCATACTTATATATATAACATATATATATATATATATATTTATATCTATACATATAGATATACATAAATATATATATTTATATATATATATATATCTATATATAAGTGTGGTATGTCTCGGTATTGTATATGTATATCATATTTACAATATACTTCTACACTATTATAATATATATTAATATATATTAATATCTATATTATCATATATATATATATATTCTAGATAATATATCTATAATATATCAATAATATATATATTACACATATATCAATTAATTAATTGAATATTCCTTATAATGCATATATAATTATAGATATATTATATATATATATATATATATATCTTAGAATATAGATATCAGTATATTAGTATATATCCATTCACACATATATCCTATATATATATATATATCTTAATACATATACATATATATATAAATATATGTATATAATAAATATATATATATATATCTTGATATATATATATATATACATATATTTATATATATATATCATATATAATCTGATATGCAACACACACATACCTACATCGTCATGTGAGTATATATATATAGAGAGATATATAATATACATATCCTTTGTATATATCTCCGTATATTGTATGTTGTCTGTGTACATAATACACGGATATCTATATGTTAATATAAATAATATATAGGAATATATATATATATATATATATATATATATATATAATATATATATATATTATATATTATATATATATATACATATACCTATATGGATTATATATATACATATACATATATATTATATAATATATATATATATATTATATATATATATATATAATATATATATATATATATATATATGTATATATATTATATGTAGTAATATTATATACCATATATATACATATATTATATATATATATCTCTACTCATATCTATAATTATATATATATCATATATATATATATATATACATATATATATATATACATATATATATTATCTCTATCTGTCTCTCATATCTATATCATCATGTATATCATACCATATCTATCTATCTATCTATCTTATATAATATTCTCTCTCTATATCTCTCTATCTATATCTATATCTATATATATATCTATATATATATATATATATATTATATATATCAATATATATATTATATATCTACTCCTATATATTATCTATACTATATATATCACTATATTAATGTGTGTATAGATATGAGAGAAGATATACTAGATCATATCCATTTATACATATTTCAGTTATATATGTATGTGTGTTTTGTACATAAATACACGGATAGCTATATGTATAAGATATTATATATAGTTATATATATATATTATATATATATATGTATATATATAATGGGTAATATATATATAATATATATATATATATAATATATATATATCTATATATCTATATATCTTATATAATATATATATATAATACATAGACACCAGCCTCCTCTCTACTTTATATGTATCATATTATATATATATATAATATTAGATATATATATATAATATATATATATATATATATATATATTATAATATATACATATACATAATATAATATTTATATCTATATATTATATATATCTATCTATAATATATATATGTATCATAATATTAATATGTATTATACATACATCATCATGATCATGAGGGCAACGCCGACGGGGCGATATGGCGCATCCACCTTCGCTTTCCATCCACGTAGATCCTCGAGCAAGTCCAGGCAGGCCCACGGCCTCATCTCTAATTCCTCGCGACAAGTCCTCGTCGACCTGCCTAAGCATGATCACCTGGGTCGGCCCACAGTCTCCTCCACCCAGTTGTCTTCGCAGAGAGACAACCTGTATGGGCAGGTTCGTCCACAGGGAAACGAGCTGGTGTCCATATATCCTGAGTTGGCGATCCCAGGATTATGCCAGTAAGGCCCTATCCACGTTGTAACCTACGTTGGACATGGTCCTGCCAACATACCTCAATGATCTGGCGAGGACTTGTTACAAGGCATCAAGATGAACTCCAAGACAATGGATAGCGTCCAGGTTTCGCTTCCATAGAGCATAACTGTCATTATCAAGGCCTTGTGACCGCGCGTGGTCCTTCTGCATAGGTAACACGCTCTCCATGCTCTTGTTGATCGATTTCATGGGCTCCTATTGCCCAGACCAATCCGTCTGACTGACTTCTGGTCTGACAGCCCGAGATATGGACTATACTACCAAGGTATGTAAAACTCTCTGTAACTTGCAACTTGATATTGACTAGTGTTTTTCCACACTGAAAGACTTTGGCTAGTAGCTCTGGTATTATCCAAGTCCATTAGGTGTTTGAAAGTGTTGTGCAAGGACCAGCCTTGCCTCACCCCTGAATTCACAGGAAGAAGTTCGACAGACCCCCCCCACAGCTTTCCGCCTTTCAAGTACAATATAGAGGCCTTGCTATCAGCAATAATCTGTGGTCGGAATTCCCTGAGCCTCAGATCTCCCATACGCTCCCGATGCACCGCGTCAAACGCTTCTTGAGGTCGAATGTAGGCTGCGAGCAAACGACCACGACCAAACTCACGACGGTGTCCACATTACTCGAAAGCGCTAGTATACGGTCTATTGTGGACTTGCCAGGAGTAAATCCAGACTGCTCCAGTCTCTTGGTGGCTTCATCGGTTGTTGCGGTATTTTTTTGTGGGCGAGAAGCTTGCCTGGTATGCTGAGGCATTCATGGTAGTTGCCTACAATCCAACGAACCCTTTTCCCCTTCAGAAAGAGATGACCACGCCCCTCAGCGGTCCGGGAATGGGTACCAGACTGCCAGATGCAGATAGAATAGATAGATAGATATTTCAACAACATATATATGAGTGTATATATATTATCATATATAAAAATATATATGCACATATCTATACATAATATATTTGTTACGTGTAACTAAATACATAATTATTTAGATGTATTATATATATGTACATATAAATATATATACATGTATATATATACATATACAGATATATAGATATATATATATCTATAATATATATAGATATATATATATATATATCTTATATGTATATGTAATATATAAATATAAGTATTTCTTTTTTATGGCTTTCCATGTGATGGAAGAGCAGTCATTCTATAAATAATTCACCAGCATTGAGACCATCGTTTAGGTTGGACGTCTGATTGGAAATACTTAATATGTTATTTTATGGTATATACAAAACTATATAATAAATACATATAATGTAAATTCACACACCACACACACACACACACACACACACAAAACCACACATATATATATAATATATATTATATATATATTATAATATCTATATATATATATATATTATATATATATTCACTATTTATTATGCAACAATGTTAATATTAAGCATATATTTTTTATACAAACACATAAAATAGTATGCATAGTTATTGTAAAACTTATAGAAGAAGTTACACAATTACGAGAACCCTTTCACATAATAACAGCCCATTTTCTAGACTGCCCTGTGCAAGCGGAAGGAGTCAGAGCGCATATTATTTAAGCAAACCAACTACTGTTCAACTTTACACTAACATCAATAATGCGCAAATACTGAAGTACTTATCACGAAAGTTGCTCTTTATTATTGACGTTCTTTAAGCTTTATTGGAACATGACCAAATTCTTACGTATTTACTATTTACACATCTGGGTATTTGTAATTCACCGAGAAAGATAGACATAATCCAGAATAATTATGACATTAATCATGCCTATTTTTGTCACAACTAATATTAGGCCAAGGAAAATATCTTAAACTGTATCCACCTGAGGAGGACGTGGACAGGAGACCGAGGAGGGGAGACGCGGAGACGACGCACACGCGGCAGACGCTGAGACTAGCGCCATGAGAGAAGACGTTCGGGGGACAGAAAGCGTAAGGCTCGCTGTTTTTAAATGAGTAGAAGACTCAGTTTGTCGAATATTACGTTTTTACTGTAGAACTAAGCAGCGAACAAAAGGTCGCTGGCCATTTACTTGTTTAGAACCTCACAAATAAGGGACCGTAGAGAAGCTCGTCTAATATCATAATTTTCGGTGAGCTTGAAATAATTACTGTACTATTTGATATTGTTGGTAAATATTAAATTTTTGTTATAATACTAATGATCAAATATAATATATATACTATATATTTATATATATGATATATATATATATATTATATTAATTATATATATATATATATAAATATATATATAATACAAATTTATACACCTATTACATATATATACATATACGTATGCATTATATACACATATACCATATATGTCCCCATATACATATACATTATATATATATTATAATATATATATATTAATATATATAATTATATATTATTATATATTATATATATATATATATATATATACATACACACACGCAAAGAATTGAGGCAGACACGACACACACATCACACAACACAACACACACCACACACACACACCACACACAATATATATATTATTATAAAAAAAACTTATATATATATATATATATATTATATATATATATATATATAATTAGATATCATGTATATACATATATATTGATATCATATTACGCTTCTATTCAATAGCAGTATTATGTATTTATGCATGGTATATGCATAATTCTATATATATCAATATATATATATATATATATATTATATATATATTAATATATATATATATCTATAATAATGCAATATATTAATATATTATATAGTTATATATATATATATTATATATTAATATAATATATCTATATATATAATGTGTGTGTGTGTGTGTGTGTGTGGTGTGATGTGTGGTGTGTATTTGTATATAGTGGAGCTTCTAATAATCATAACCAAAAATTCGTAATATAAAAATGCAAATAAATATAATTAATAATAAACAAATAATACCAAAATAAATAAATAATAATCATAATAATAATAATTATAATATTATAATATATATACATATATATATATATATAATATATATATATATAGATATATATATATCTATATATATCTATATATCATAATATGTTGTGTGTGTGTGTGTGTGTGTGTGTGTGTGTGGTGTGTGTGTGTGTCGCTTTACATATATTTAATATATCACCATAATCCATATTCATGTATATGTGTATATGAATATATATTATCTCTATATCTATATATTATCTATATATATATATATCTATAATATCTATATATCTATATAATATATATATCTACTATATACGGCCCAAAGAGAACAATCTCGTCAGTGTGCTTCTTGTCTGCCTCAAATGGCAGATGAGGCTTGGAGGAAGGGGAGAGGAGGGGTTAATCGGAGTAAGCTTCTCAGAGTCAAACGAGCGTAGCAGTGGTGCTCCTATAAAGAGTCCATGAGAGCCACCAAAATTGGCACACATGCGAACTGAGGCCTAGCCATTTCAATGACATGACCAGGTTGGGTACTAATACAAGCAGTGGGTTCTGGATAAACACTTTGGCTGGTGGCCAAAGCGCAACATTCTGACATTGACGGTAAAGGTGTTTTTTTTTTCGATATTGTTGGGACAGGGCCGGACACTCCAACCAATATAACTTCATGGGAGTCATGTCTACGGAGCGAATCTTGTGCAATATTTGCAGTAGGAGTTACGTTGGCGTCTGATGGAACAGTGGATCCTGACTGCTACTAATTTCATAGTCAACAAGCATGAGAGCAGTCATTTTCTGACCAGTCCCCTTGTCATAGACAGGGTATCAAAAAATTCGTAGAGATGGAATCAGTAGAAGATGAGGGCGTGAGAGATGTATGTTGATGCAGTACTGTTTGGAGGACAGTAAGGTCAGAGTAGTAATAGTGGGTGGGGGTATACACGAAGAAGACTGGGCCAGTACATGGATGGAGGATGTTGAAAGAGAGGAGGGGTGTATTCTGAAATTGAGTATGACCCGTGTGGATGATTTTTGATGATCGAGTCGACACAAACATCGAGGGAAGGGGTCAGGGGCATTGGTATCAGCGGTTGTAGGTGTGGTCAAAGGAGAGGAAGGGGTCTGGAAAACCAATGTATCAAATTTAGATAGCGAGTATCCATAAAGGAGCAAGCCCTTATGCCTGGTGAGCCTGAAAACTATGGAAGGAGAACGGTTTTACTTCAGGGTTCCCATGAGTGTTTAGACTAGGCCAATTAACCAAGATACCGTGCCCATTGACACCCGAGGCCATTCATAACGCAAAACCATCCTTTCACATCTTTTCAGGGCACGGCTCTCACACCTTAGGAAGAGGAGAGAGGGAATGAAGAAGAGAGGAAAAGGAAAGTACGAAATGGAAGAGCCTGCATATTTAGCTGAGCCCTGAGGTCCAGGTAGTGGGATCCCCTACATTGAGGGCCAGTCCTCCATCTCAAAAGCCCTGCCCCCCCCACTCGCCCATCATCACCAACACGACATCAACCGAGCAAGCATTAGGGGGTCGTCAAAGGAGATGTGTGGGAATTGTACAGGGCTGTCCGCAGGGTAAGTTTTCAGAGATCAGGAGAGGAGAAGAGGAGTTTTAAAAAAAGGTAATTAGAAAAATTTGTTCCCAAAAAAACAGTTTTCTGGGAGACTGGTCAGGAGGAGAGATCCACGTAAGGGGATGCTGTTACAAGGTCACTCCACGAGGTAAATGGGGAAGAGGGAAGCTGCAGCTGAGCGAGGGAATGGATATGTTTTGGAGGAAGGGTGTGGGGAACATGATAAGATGAGGATAGATTGTTGGCAGTTACTTGAGTGTATAAGGAATGGGAGTAGAAAGAATGGAGGATTGATGATGCATATGCATGTTACCTTGGGGTCATGTTTAGATGTTTTTGAATGTCTCTGAGAGTTTCTGCAGTGGAGTCGATTGGGGAGGTCTGAGAAACTAAGGATTTCTTGTAGGGTGAGATATGGACAGCAGAAGGAGAGTGATAGAGAGGGTAGGTACAAAAGGGATGGAGCATTTACTTGTCTTGTGAGTTGGGCAAGGAGGAAGAGACGTAAGTACAGGGAAGTAGTGACTGTGTGTCTAGAAATGGTGGGACAGAGGCATCTGGATTTGGAATGGCAAAAAAAAAAATACTAGGATTCATGTAGTAGGTAGAAGCGCGTGTTGGGGAAGATAGTAGAAACATCAGGGAGAAAAGGGAGGGGAGAGCAATATTGGAGCAGAGAGTGAAAACTTCATCAACGTGCTCCTGTCTTGCTTCGTTGTAAAGTGAGGCCAAGTTGAATCTGAGACTTGCCCTTTCAGAGATTCACTACTTTTAGTAGGGGCAGCCCCTATAAATACATTATGGGACCGCACACTGGCACACATGTGTGGGCTGTTCAGAGCAGTTTGATAGATATGACCAGTCTTGGGCACAGAGAGGAGCAAAATCTGATGGGAGGGGGGGGGTGGGAGTTTGATATGCCCTCCACCATTGTAACCATTAAATGGGAAGGTCTGTATATGGAAAGTAATTATGGCTATTGGAAGGGCAAGGTGAGTGGAGTATTCTCCCCATCTGACCATTACTTTCGTAGAGACAGGGCAATTTATTGGGTAATGGAGACAGTTCCAATGAAAATTGTTGAAGAGGGATGAGGGTTAGGCATGAAAATCGTGAGCAAATGAATCCAGGTTGATAATGCTATAGTTCTGATGTAAATGTGTTGAGTAACGTTGCTTTTTTCTTCTTTTTGAGGCATTTCCTGGGAGAAGAAGTGTTTGTCAGAATAAGAGGCTTAGTGGGGGGTTACTAAATATTAAGATGTTCTTAGAGAGGAGGCCGTAGCCGGACAGGGATGTGTGGAGTTGGACGTATGTTTGAGTGAGCAGTAGCTGCGGAGTATTTGACATAAGTTGCCCGAGTAGAAGTAAGGTAGAACGGTTGTAGTTATGAAGTTTGGGGGTGGAAGAGATAAAAGTAGTGGATTCTCGGGAGGAGAATGTTCCTCCTGGAGGACTTAGTGTTGACCTGGATGGATATTTGGACTGGGCAGATGTGGTAGTAGGTACTGGAGCAGGAGTAGCTGTGTTCGGAAGTTGGTCAAAGAGCGGCCAGGATCGGGAACCAGAAATGGAAATCAATGGGGCTATCCTGATAAAGAAGTAAGCCCTAAATTCACTTTACTGATACAAGGTCTTTATTACTGGCCATGGCTACGCCTAGGATATGTTGGGAGAGAATAATTTCCAACTTTCATCGTCCCCTTGAGGACAAGGGCTAAAAACAACTAAATACCGTCCCACGCTCCCCAAGGCCGTTCATGACTGGCACAGTCATCCTTCCATCTTTCAAACTCGCTTTCTCACACCCTTAGTAAATGGACAGTTGAAGAGGTTTGAGGAGAGAAACCAACGAAAAGGGCGGGAAAAAGTTGCAAAATTTAGATGAGTCGAGGGTTGAGCTAGGTCTCAGCTCTACTTCTAAGTCTTCCCCATGGCAAAAACAGGCAATAGGTATAAGGGGCAAACATCATGAGGATAATCTTGGCATATTGGTGTGAGGCTTACTGCAGCCGCTAGGGGCAAAAATGATGACAATATGTACTGATACTTCATCATAGTCACGAGGCAGGTATTCTCTACAATATAATTGCCGTAGACAGGGCAGGTTGTTAGGGAGATGGAGACAGTTTTAATCAAGTACTGAGCAAGAGATTACGCTGGGACAGGAAATGGGTTTAACCAGTGAAGTGAGTTACGGGTTGCTAATGCTTAACTTAGGATTCCAACGTAACTATGGCAAAGACGGGAACAATCAGGGCGGCTGCACAAAGAAACTTTGCCTACTTGTCTTTGGAGACATTGCTGGGAGAGAAAAGCATTCTCCGTGGAAGGCCGGCTGTAAAATCGATCCCTTGTGGCTGGAACTAACGGGATATATCCGCCCCACAGCAATAACGGGCATAGGACGGTATAATAATTACTCATATATTAGCACTGTAATTGTAGCTTTGTTTGTGCAATAACTGTATAAAAGTTCTACACATACACACTTTAGTGCTACTACTCCTAATGATTGATATGCTGGAGGTGAAGTACCATCAGATTTTAAGCCTATGAATTACAAACATAATAGACTCATTTGGCGATTTTGCGTCATTCCCTTCACTGTGAATGAAGTCCGTGAAGTGGTGACTGAAGAGCGCTGGCTCCATTTAATAAGCAATTTCCATTCTCAGCATCATATTCCTGGCGCCTGACTGCGAGACAAAGTTGTATCACTGATCAAAACTGACACCAATAACATATCTTACATATTTTTATTTTCCATTGCCTGAACGTGTGACTACCTAGAGAGATGACTGAATCTGTGAGAGAACAAAAAATATTCATCTTGATAACTGAAAAAATCAACAAATGGCCACACTGGACACTGGAAAATGGCAAAAAAAAAAAAAAAAAAAAAAAAAAGATAAAACAATAAAATAAATAGAAAAAGGTAAAGATAAATAAAAAACGGCGTTCTTCTATATAAAAGGTAAAATATTTTTTCCATAGGAAGCACGATCTTGTTATCGCACACACTTGTTTGGTGCGCCGGCCTTCAAGCCGCCACCTGGCAGAGCGGCCCGTTTTACATAATCTAAGCGATCTTTCTCCTTTCAGCATGGCTTTCACACCCTAGGAAGTGACAGAAGATGGGGATGATGAAAGAACGGAAAGGAAAGGGGAGAGAAAGACCATGATGACGAGAAGGAAAATAAAGGAAGAAGAAATGACCATGCAAAATTACTTGAGACGAGGGTGAGGTGCACGGTAGGCTGATCCACTAACCCTGAGACCCCTTCTTCCGTCTCCTAAGCTTTCCTCTAGGACAACACGCAAGGGATTGGGGAGGTTGGTCCACGTGATAACAGTGAAGCAACCGGATCTCAAGGGGTTAAGATTCTAATGCAGTCTACACATGTTCACAATAAAATTTTGAAAAAATCATATATTTTTTCTCTCTCTCTTTATTTTTAAAAGGTACAAAAAATTCTATAAAAACTGCCCAAGGGGTACACAGAACACGAAGGCTGGCCCCGGCCTAACGACTAATAAACTAAGAGATTTTTTCAGGCAGCTTCCATCATGTGCTCATAATAGCAACCATGGTTAAGCATGCATCAACATACGGGTTTTCCCTTTTAATGCATATATAGAACCACACAGACATATATACAGGACATAAAAAAAAACACGCTGGATGTCCTTCTGTGTTTCCTCTCAGACTACACAAGGCACAGAGACGAAAGCATGAATTCAAAGTCTTATGGCTTTGTGGGTTCAGGGAGAGGAAAAATACCCATAAATAATGAATAATTTATGTTAAAATGATAAGATAATACCTAAAAAGGGTAACTTAATACTAACATGAAGAATCATGATGGAAAAATCTGAACAATAAAATAAACAAAAGCGAGGAAATAAGGAGAAAATTTGGACAGTAATTCCGTGTACATTTAGTTATATTATATATTATAGATATATATAATTATATTATAATATATATAATATAATGATATATTATTATAATATATAGATATCTGTGTGTGTGTTTGTTTATGTGTGTATGTGTGTGTGTGTGTGTGTGTATGTGTGAGGGTGTGTGTGAGAGAGAGAAGAAGATAGCATGTAGTTATGAATGAGAATGTGATAGCTTCACCTGGAACATGCATTTAATGCCTTGATATATCTGAATTAAAATTACAGATGTAGTCTAAAAGCTCTCATGTGGTATATATATTCATTTTCATTTATACTTATATAAAGATGCTAACAATAAGTCATAGTGATTCTTTCCTTATGGCATGATAAAGGTACGATTGCCGATGAATATATTTCATGACGATATACACAGATAACAGAATAGCACAATAGGATATATGCGTGCGTTTGTGCATGTCCACATCGTATATATCAAATTATCTCCTTGAATCCACTTACATTCG
>NC_051429.1:4966130-4970038 GCF_015228065.2 Penaeus monodon
TAAGTAATAGAATAATAAATAATAAAATCATAACAAATGAAAAAAATAAATAACAATAAATAACAAAAATAACATGAATATTAAATAATGAAATAATAATAAATAATAATAAAAAATAATAAATCAAATATTAATAAATTTAATTTCTCTATCTATGTATTTATCTATCTATTCATCTATCAATCCATCTATATATCTATCCATCTATCATCTCCATATCTATCTTTCTATCCATATATCTATCTATCATTCCATTGATCTATCTATCTACTTAAGTATTTTATATATCTTAACTCTCCTGAAATCTTCTCGGAAAATCGAAGAGAAAAAAGACAATAATAATAATTCATATTAAAAAACTTATGTTGAAGGAGACGAGGCTTTGGCTTCATAGCCGTTCGCGTAAGTTTAATCCGGATTAAATTGTCGTTCACGTATAAATACATATATCATATATATATATATAGATATATATAGATATATATATATATATATAGATATATATATATTATATATGTATAAATGTACAAAAATGGTGTGGTATATATAAATTATATATATATATATTATATATATATATATATATAATATAATTATATATATTATATATATATATATATATATCCCATATGATATGATATGTATATACATACACACAATATTAATACACATATATTTTAGATATGTAAAATATACGTAATAAATATATGTTATAAATATTAAATATAGGTATATATTACATATGCATACATAAGACATATACTATACATACATATGTATATATATCTTATATATATATATAATATATATATATAATATATATATTATATATATTTATATATATAAAATATAATATATATTAATGTATATATACAGATATATATGTATATATATATATATCTATCTATATATATTATATACTATATAATTTATATATATAATATTATATATATATATGTGTGTGTGTGTGTGGGTGTTGTGTATGTGTGTGTGTGTGTGTGTGTGTGTGTGTTTCCTTGTGTGTATGTGTTTGTGTGTAGGTGTGTGTGTGGGGTGTGTGTGTCGTGTGTGTGTGTATGTGTGTTTGTATATATATATTATATATATATATATATATATATTATATATATATATAGATATATATATAAATATATAGATATATATATATATACATATATATATACACTATATATGTGTGTGTGTGTGTGTATGTATATGTATATATATTCGTATGGATATGTGCACATATATGTATATGTGTATATATATGCATACTTATATGTATATATATGTATAAATTTGGATATATAAGTATATATTGGTATTACAGCAAAAAATTAATATTACAACATCAGATCGTACAATAATTATTTCAACTCACCGAAAATTATGATTTTCGAGCCCTAATACTGGTTCCTTGTTTTGTGAGTCTTATACTCACTAAATGGCCAGCGGACCTTATATTCGCTGCCTGGACTGAGAGACGCCTTATTTTTCTACAGTAAAACGTAATACTTCAAACAAAATGAGTCTTCTACTCATTTATAAACAGCGAGCCTTACGCTCTCTGTCCCAAACGTCTTCCTCCATGCAGCTTCTCTCCACGTCTCCGCGTCTCTGCGTCTCCGGGTCTCTGCGTCTCCCCTCCACGTGTCATGTCCACGTCTCATCTCCACGTCTCCCCTCCTCGTCTCATGCCCATGTCTTCCTTCAGGTGGATATAAGTATAAGATATTTTCCTTGGCCTGATATAAGTTGTGACTAAGATAGCATTAAATGAATGTATAATTTTTCTAGTATCATAGTCTACCTTTTTCGGTGAATTACAAATTATAAATACTGAGATGTGTTAATAGTAATGTTCGTGTTCCATAAAACTTTTAAAGAACCTAAAATAATAATTATTAACTTTCTTTTCTGAAATACTTATTACGCATTATACCTTGTTAGCGCAATTGAACATAAGTTGGTTTGGTTAAATAGCTATGCGCTCTGACTTTCTTCCGCGACCAGGTACAAGTCTAGAAAATAGGATGTTATGATTTGAAGGGGTAACTCGAGTAATCTTGTAAGCACTCTAAAGCCTTTGTCCTATCGGAAATAAACCGGTTTAAAGTATCATGCATATCTCCATTGTAATGTCTGGTCATTACGTTGTATATATATTATAATATTTATATAATATAATATATATAAAATTATATATATATGATATATATATTATATATACACACACACAATTTTATAACAATATACATACAAATACATATACACACATGCATACTATTTATGGTTTATATAAAAATATATTTATTATATATTACATATTCAGATATACATATATAAAAATATTAATATATATTTTTATGTATTCATATATAGTTTTGTATGTACAAAAAAATATTTATGTTTTTCAAAAAAACTTAAATAAATAGATGCCAAAAGGGACTTTTGGGGAAACGCTCCTCAAAAAAACCCCCCCCAAAAAAAAAAAAGATTAATATAATAAAAAGAAAAGAAAAAAAAAAAAAGAGAGGGGGGAGAAGAAGAGAAGAGAGAGAAAAGAAGAGAGGGGAAGAGAGAGAAGAGAGAGGAAAGAGATAAGAGAGAGAGAGAAGAGGAGAGAGGAATATAGAGAGAGAGAGAGAGAAGAGAGGAAAACAACAGACACACAAAAAAAAGAAATAGGGGGAAAAAATAAGAGAGAAGAGAGATAGAAAGAGATAAAGAAGAAATGAGAAGGAAAGACAAGAGAGAGGGGAAAGAGAAAGAAATGAAAATAGAATAAAAAGAAGAATAAGAAGAGAGATAAAGAGAGAAGATAAATAGTAGAAATGAGAGAAGAAGAGATAGAGAGAGAATTTTGAGAGAGAGAGAAGATAATTAAAAAGAGAGAAAAAAGAGATAAGCGATAGAGAGGAAGAGAGAGAGAGAAGAGATAGAACGAGAGAGAAATAAAATAAAAAGAAAGGAGAGGAAAAAAGAAATTAAAAAGAAAAAAAGAAAAGAATATAAAAAAGAAAATGATAATAATAGAAATAAATATGATAGAAAAAATAGAGATATATGGGAGATATAATAAAGAAAAAGATAATAGAAATATAAAAAGAAAAGATAAGAGTTAAGAGAAAGGAAAAGAGAGTAGAAATAATATTAAATATCAGAAAGATTATAGTATAGTGTAAAGAAGAGATAATTAAATATATATATATTTAAAATAAGGTGGGAAAAATATATAGTGATATATAAAGTATAGGATAATAGAGAGAGAAATAGAAATTAGAGAAAGAATAATATATAAAAGTATATATAGATAAATTGGGCAAGGGAGAGGGAAGAAAGAAAGAAGAGAAAAGGGGAAAAGAAAATAATAGAAAGAGATAGAGAAAGAGTAAATATAAAAGAAAAAAGAGAAGAAAATAAGAATATAAGTATAGAAGATAATAAGAAATTAGAATAAAAAGAAAAGATAAAAAAGAGAAGAAATATAAAGAAAAGAAAAAAAAGAAGTAAAAAATAGAATAAGAGGGAAAAAATAAATAGAAAAAAAAAAATTAATAAGAATAATTTTAAAAAAAAGAAAGGATAGTGAAAAAGAATAGATGAGAAGATAAAGGAAAGAAAAGGGGAGAAAAAAAAAAAAAAAGGGAAAGGAGAAGAAGAATAGGGGGGGAAATAAAAAAGAAAACAATAGAAAATAAAAAATAGATAAAAAATAGAAAGAGAGAGAAGGAAAAAAGAGAAGAAAGAAAAAAAGGTAAGAAAAAAAAAAAATAAAAAAATAGAAAGAAATAATATATAGAAAGAAATAAAAATTGGAGAATAAAGAAAAAAAAAGAGAAAAAAAAAAAAAAAAAAAAATTTTTTTTAAATAATGATAAAATAAAATAAATAAAAATATAGGAGAA
>NC_051429.1:4975138-4977638 GCF_015228065.2 Penaeus monodon
AAAAAATACCTGTGTTGGGAGCATCGTATTTATTAGGTAAACTTTGTCTGATTTGATATACTTTTATATGTTACTCTATGTATTACAAAGCAATATTAAAAACATATAAATAATATGAACATGTTATATACATATCTGAATATGTATTAAATACCTATACTTTTACTACACATAAAATAGTTGGATGTTGTGTATATATGTCTATATGTACATACATTTTTTTTTTTTGATAGATATTTATATATAAATATATTGTATACATTTTAATGACCAGACATATACTAGATACGGTTTATTTGGCGAATAAGGACAAAGGCTTTGAGAGCCTGCAAAAGCTATTTAAGCAAACCAACTCTATGTTCACTTACACTAACAAGGTTAAATGAAAGGTATTTCACGAAAAAAAGTTAATAATTATTATTTGCTTTCTTTAAGACTTTTTATGGAACAGACCAAAAAATCATTACGTATTTAATATGTACAAATCCCGGTATTTGTAATTCACCGAAAAAGGTAGACTATGATACTAGAAAAATTATACATTCATTTAATGCTATTTTTGTCACAACTAATATTAGGCCAAGGAAACTATCTTAAACTTGTATGCACCTGAGGGGATACGTGGACAGGACAGGACGAAGCGGGTGAGACTGGGCATGGACACGTGGAGGTGAACGGCAGACGCGGAGGACGGGAGACAAGCTCCAGGAGGGAAGACGTTCATATATGATATGTACACTTGTTTACATGTACACATGTGTACATGTTTACATAAAAAAAATTTAACATAAAGTACACATAAAAAAACTCTTCTCAGAGAAGCGGGAGAAAGCGCTTGGAGGAAGACGTTCGGGACAGAGAGCGTAAGGCTCGCGTTTATAAATGAGTATAAGGAACTCATTTTGCGAATATTCCGTTTTAATGTAGAAGAATAAGGCGTCTCACAGTACCTAAAAGGATTATTATTTTTTTAAGCTTTAAGTTTTTACCGTTCTGTGTTGTTCTTTGCTGGGCTCAGCAGGAAAGTGGACGCTTCATAATAGTCATACAATATTGTAAAAAATAATATAACTATAAAAATAATAAAAAATTATAATTAAGGAACTACGTATAAAAATATTAATAATATTCTTAACATAATCATAAAAAATAACAACCAAAATATTATAAATAAGCTCTTCTTCATTAAAACAAAGGTACGTAAATGAAAAACAAAAAAAGGAAAAAAACAGTAAATGATAAAAACCAAAATAAATGAAGCAAAAAAAAAAAATATATATAGATCAGTGAAAGAAAAAAAAACAGAGAAAACAGGAAAAAAATAGAAAAAACTATGATAAAAAGGAAAAAAAAAGATTGAAAAAAAATATCTAACATCAACTTATCTCCCATAAATCCTCTGATAAAGGTGAGAAGAATGATGAAACCAAAATAAAAAAACATCATAAAAAATAGAAAAAAAACAAATGCAAAAAATTTGAAAAAAAAAGAAAAACTCTAAAAAATATATATAAACAAATTATCCTCCAATAATCATCTGATGAAGATAAACGAACAATAAACTTCTCCCTTCTCCTCCTCCTACTTCTCTTTTCCTGCTTCTTCTTCTTCTCCGCCTCCGTTTCCTGTTCTTCTTCTTCGCCTACTCCTCCTTTTCCTTCGTTTTCTTTTCTTTTATTGCAATTCCTTTTCCTTTCTCCTCCTCCAACATTTCTCTTCTTCCCTCTTCCTACTCTTCTCCTCCGCCTCCGTTTCCTCTCCTTCTCCTTCTGTCTTCTTGGACTTAAAGGTAATAAACTAACCAATCGTCCTTAGTCGTTTCGTCGGCTCGGCAGATGTGCTGGCGTCGCGTAAGGGAATCAGGATCGACTCTTGCCGTTGCGTTAAGCCCAGACGGATTGACTGACTAGATATGCATGTGTGTGTATGATATAAATATACTAGATATAGATATATATATATAGATATAGATATATTATAAGATATAATATAGATACATATAGATATATGTATATAGATATTATATATATATAGTATATATATATAGATAATATATATACGATATATATATTATATATATATACATTAGTATATAATATATATATATATAATATATGAGAAGATTATATATAGATTAGATATACATATACACACACACACTCAGAGATACGCTTTCATATATATATATATATATATATATATATATATATATATATTATAGATAATATATATATATAGATATATATATATATCTCTATATATATATATATATATATATAATAGTATATATATAATATATATATATAATAGGCATTATATATATATATATATATATATTATACTATATCTACTATATATATATATAACTATAATATATATATATAATATATGATACATGTAGAATTAACAGGAATTCACCGGAATGGTGACAAGAATGAAAGAATTTAATAAGAATTGACCGGAGTTTGACAATAATTCAACAAGATTTGGCAGGGCAATT
>NC_051429.1:4985138-4987638 GCF_015228065.2 Penaeus monodon
GCAGGGGACATCTGATGGTTCGTTGTTACATAGGGAGCAGTGATCTATGACTGCTTTTAAAAACTTCCGCAAGGATAGTTACTGGTTGTTTACATTACCTGGCAGTGATATATTTGATAGAGTGATTTCTTTAGACAAGATAAACTCGCAGAAAGATTGAGGGTGAGAGACGAAGAGAGACAGATGAAGAGAGAGAGAGAGAGAGATTGGGTATGGAGAGAAATATATATATATATATATATATATATATATATATATATATATATATATTATATATTAATATAATGAATCTTTACCATATGGAGAGAGAGGGAGAGATGGGGGTAGGGAGAAAAAGAGAGGAAGAGAAAAAGAGAGAGAGAGAGGAGAGAGAGAGAGAGAGAGAGAGAGGGAGGGCGGGAGAGATAGATAGATAGAGAAAGAGAGAGAGAATTATTCAATGATCTGAATATTTCAAAGATCTGAGTTATTCAAATAAAAAGATAAATATGTTATTGGAAACATTATTTAGTATTTAATGCTATATATATAATATAATATATATATATATATATAATATAGATATATATATATCTATTAATCTTCTATATATATATATAGTATATTTTGGACCATTCTGTTTATGCTGAACGGATTTACAAGTTGTCAAACTTGGTATACTATTGGAGAAATCTGAACGAAGAATTTATATGTTTAACCATTCAGACATCATAGACATCACTTGATTGGTATAAACCTTTTGGTATGAGAAGCCAAACCAGGCTGGTCATAGACAAAACTAGTAACTCTGTCTGCGCAGAGCTGTCTTTGCTGGATGAACAATCTTCTATATATGTGGAAAGCAATGTAAACTTTTTTTTACAATGAATATGTAAACTTTTACATATGTATTATATATAATTTTATTATTATATATATATATAATATATATATATAATTATATGATATATATATATATATATATTATATATATATAATATATTATATATATATATAATATGATATATATGTGTGTGTGTGTGTGTGTGTTTAAATAAAGGGATGTGTATATTACACATAAATGCAAATATCTATGTTTATGTGATTATATATAGATATATACATATAAACATGTTCACATATATAAATATATGTATGAACATATAGATGAATATATATTTATATATATATATATATATAATATATAGATATATATATATATATATATATATATATCTTTTTTTTAATGTAATATCTGTATGGAGCCAGAGAGCTTTTTGTATATAAATATTGTAATTATGGATATTTGTGTTGATATATATATATATATATATATTATATAGATATATATAGAATATATATATAGATATATATATATTATAATATAAATATATATAATATATATAATATATTATATATATATATATATATATATATATATATAGTATAGATATATTATATAAACACAGGAAATATATATGGGACCATGTGTAAATAATGTATTATATACAGACATATATAACATATGTATGTATATGTGTATTTGTGTGCTATATATATAAGTATAATATAAGTATATATTGTGTGTATATATATATATATATATCTATCTATATATATATATATAATATAATAGATGTTTTTTTTTTTTATATATCATATATATATAATATTTTGTCTAATATATATATATATAATATATATATATATATATTATATAATATATATATATTTATATATATATATATATATAGATATAGCTAGATAGATAGATAGATATAGATATATATATAGATATAGATATATCAGAATATATAATATATATATATTATAATATATATATATATATATATATATATATATATATATATATATATATATATATATATATATATATATATATTCTTTAGTTTTATACTTTTTATTACAAATATATTGTTAATAACATAATAATATGGCAGTTATAATAATAGCAATGGATATGAATATCATTAAAAGAGAAAATCCCCAGAACTTCAAGGAAATAATGTTGCACATGCAGGCCTAATTGCGAAGATCCCAACTGGCGTCAATGGGCCATAAATCTTTCTGTGCCAAACTGGTTAAGTGAATATCAAATGTTGTTTCATTGGATTTATCATCCTTCAGTATGGAGGGCGATATTCTATTTTATTGGTGGTATATGAACAAGTAGTTAATATTTATTGTTTACCAATATTTGTATTACATCTTCTCCTATAATCCTTATTAGAAAGATGTTAGCATGTTAGGAATCATGATTTTTATGTCCTCCTTCCATAGGAATAAGGAAAACCTGCAGCGAGGAACCACGAGAAACCAAGCAGACCCGTTACCTGGGGTTGAGTTGCATGCATTGATGCGCAGGGAAATACGGCGTGTTAGTCAGGCAGCGACTGGGAAGGTAAGCCCTGTGGGAGAGATGAGGTGCTTTTCATAATGTAAGGTCTTGGAAGAATTAGTATTGGTGTTTACGAAGCATGTATCCTTGGGGTTAATCTGC
>NC_051429.1:5012918-5017227 GCF_015228065.2 Penaeus monodon
GAGAGAGAGAGAGAGTGAGAGAGAGATAGGTAGACATACTCGTATACTTATAATATATTTATGTGAATGTAGAAAATATATATGATTATTTATTTATATACATATGTATATATGATACATATATTAGGTATATGAAGTTTATATAATTATTTATATTTGTATCTACATATATATATATATATATATATATATATATATATATATATATATTATATATATATATATATATATATATATATATATATATATATATGATTCTATATATGAATATTTATATATGTATAGTTATTTATATTCATTTATTTAAACATTTATGTATAGTTGTATATATGCATACATATATATATATATATATATATATATATATATATATATATATATATATATATATATATATATGTTTATATGTGTATAGTTATGTATCTGTGTTTAAGATTTTTAATTTTTAGCATTGTTGTTAAAGCAGTCTGTTATTTTGGTTCTATTTTCCGTTCACAGGGTGATGATGAGTTTCCTCGGTGACGGCATGCCTTCGGCCCCATTCACGGGTAAAGAAATAGTCGGCACGGGAGTCCGCGTCAAAGAAGAGCTCAGCGAAGATGTCACCGAAGATACATGCCTGGAAATAAAGGAGGAACCACTTGATTATGGAGATGAACCGAGAAATGAAGTGTGTAACAAGAATGTAATACGTGAAAATCTTCTCCTTCATAATCCTCTTGATCTCAGATATGAATCATATGCAAAATACTCATGTAACTTGGTTCAGGATGGTAATGCTATGTCAAAAGTGCCCTTTGGGGTTAAGGACTGTGGGAAGACGTGTTCATCAGATGAGGTTCAAGTGATGTATGAGGAAAGACTGAAGGAGGATACACAACTAAAATTGGAATCCACAAGGAAATGTTTTGCATGTCAGGTGTGTGGCAAGGAATTGTCTAAAGAGAGTCACATCAGGATTCACATGAGAGTCCACACAAAGGAGAAGCCATACAACTTTGATATTTGCAATAAGACATTCCCATCCAAAAGTGATCTTGAAAGGCACGAGAGCTGCGAGATTTGCAACAATACATTCTCATGGAAAAAGAATCTGTTGAGGCACATGAGAACACATACAAAGGAGAAGCCATACAGCTGTGAGATTTGCAATAAGGCCTTCTCTGAGAGAGGTAACCTAGTAGCGCACATTAGAGTACACACCAAGGAGAAACCATACTGCTGTGAGATTTGCAACAAGGCCTTCTCATATAAAGGTAGTCTAGAGATTCATATGAGAAGGCATAGAAAGGAGAAGACATACAGCTGTGAAATTTGCAATAAGGCCTTCTATTTGAAAAGCCATGTAGTAACCCACATGAGAGTACACACAAAAGAGAAGCCATACAGCTGTGAGATTTGCAATAAGGCCTTCTCATACAGAGGTGGTCAAGTAAGCCACATGAGACTTCATACACAGGAGAAACCATATAGCTGTGAGATTTGCAATAAACACTTCTCAAATATATCTAACCAAATACAACATATGAGAGTACATACGAAGGAGAAACCATACAGCTGTGAGTTTTGCAATAAGGGTTTCTCAGAGAAATCTAATTTAGTGAGACATATAAGAGTACATACAAAAGAGAAGCCATACTGCTGTGAGATTTGTAATAAGGCCTTTGCTTTGAAAGGTAATTTAGTAAAGCACATGAGAGTACATACAAAGGATAAGTCATGAGCCAGATGCATCTTACATATTAAAAGTTATCTTTTTCTGATTTGTATTGTATATGTTATTCTTAATATGTAGTTTTGTCAAGTTTGAACAAGTTTTAGTTTCTATGACTTGTGTTTAGTCTCCATAGACTAAACATGCACATGCAATGCTGTCACTGCCTAGGAATGATTAGAAAGATGGCCACGAATGTCCACAGTGTTCAAAGAAGATGCTCCTTCCCTTCATTAAAAAAGTCATAGATACGGAAGTCACACACACACACACAAATATATATATATATATATATATATATATATATATATATATATATATATATATATATATATATATATATATATATATATTTATTTATTTATTTATATATATACATACATACATATACATATATACATATACCTAAATGTACACTCAATTATGTCCCAAATTTTCTGTTCTCCTTAATTTCCTCTCCTTTTTTTGTTTATTTTATTGTTTCAGTATTTTCCATCATGATTACTCTCATTGTTAGTATAATTACCCTTTTTAGTATTATTGTTATCATTTAAACATAAATTATTCATTATTTATGTGTATTTTTCTCTCCCTGAACCCACAAGCAATAAGCCATTTGACATCATGCTTTCGTCTCTGTGCCTTGTGTTAGTCTGAGAGGAACACAGAAGGACATCCAGCTGTTATGTCCTTGTATATATGTCTGTGTGTGTGTCTATATATGCATAAAAGGGAAAACCCCGTATGTTAATGCATGCTTAACCATGTTTGCTATTTATGAGCACATGATTGGAGGCTGCTGAAAAATCTATTAGTTTTATTAGTCGTTAGGCCGGGGGTGCCCAGCCTTCGTGTTCATCTGTACCCCTTGGGCAGTTTTATAGAATTCTTTGTACCTTAAAAATTAAAGAGAGAGAGAAAAAAGTTATATTGATTTTTTAAAATAATTTTATGATGAACATTGTGTAGACTGCATTAGAATCTTAAGATTCTAATGCAGTCTACACAATGTTCACAATAAAATTATCTTAAAAAATCAATATAATTTTTTTTCTCTCTCTTTAATTTTTAAGGTACAAAAAATTCTATAAAACTGCCCAAGGGGTACACATGAACACGAAGGCTGGGCACCCCCGGCCTAACGACTAATAAAACTAATAGATTTTTCAGCAGCTTCCAATCATGTGCTCATAAATAGCAAACATGGTTAAGCATGCATCAACATACGGGGTTTTCCCTTTTATGCATATATAGACACACACACAGACATATATACAAGGACATAACAGCTGGATGTCCTTCTGTGTTCCTCTCAGACTAACACAAGGCACAGAGACGAAAGCATGATGTCAAAAGGCTTATTGCTTGTGGGTTCAGGGAGAGAAAAATACACATAAATAATGAATAATTTATGTTTAAATGATAAGAATAATACTAAAAAGGGTAATTATACTAACAATGAGAGTAATCATGATGGAAAATACTGAAACAATAAAATAAACAAAAAAGGAGAGGAAATTAAGGAGAAAATTTGGGACATAATTGCGTGTACATTTAGGTATATGTATATATATATATATATATATATATATATATATATATATATATATATATATATATATATATATATATATATATATATATCTGTGTGTGTGTGTTTATGTGTGTATGTGTGTGTGTGTGTGAGTGTGTGTGTGTGTGAGAGAGAGAGAGAGAGATGTAGTATGAATGAGAATGGATAGCTTCACATGGAACAATGGCATTTAATGCACTTTGATTATATCTGAATTAAAATTACAGATGTATTTCTAAAGACATCTCATGTGGTATATATATTCATTTTCATTTATACTTATATAAAGATGCTAACAATAAGTCATAGTGATTCTTTCTTATGGCATGAGAAAGGTACGATTGCCGATGAATATATTTCATGACATATACACAGATAAACAGATACACAGATGAGGATATATGTGTGCGTTTGTGCATGTCCACTCGTATATATCAAAATTATCTCCTTGAATCCACTTACATTTCGTAAAAAAAAAGAAAAAAAAATACATACTACTTTATATAAAATAGAAGAAGTCAGAACACTCATGTATAAATCAGCCAACGACTTCCATATCTATGACTTTTTTAATGAAGGGGAGGAGCATCTTCTTTGAACACTATGGACATTCGTGGCCAACTTTCTAATCACCCCTGGTCAGTGACAGCATTGCATGTAGATAAAAAATTCTATGGAGACTAAACACAAATCCTAATGACTAAAACTTGATCAAACTTGACAAAACTACACATTAAGAATAACATATACAACATAAATCAGAAAAAAGATAACTTTTCATATCTAAGATGCATTTGGCTTAAATCTTATCCTTTGTATGTACTCTCATGTGCTTTACTAAATTACCTTTCAAAGCAAAGGCCTTATTACAAATCTCACAGCAGTATGGCTTCTCTTTTGTATGTACTCTTATATGTCTCACTAAACTAGATTTCTGTGAGAAACCCTTATTGCAAAACTCACAGCTGTATGGTTTCTCCTTCGTATGTACTCTATGTTGTATTTGGTTAGATCTCTCATAT
>NC_051429.1:5019827-5025375 GCF_015228065.2 Penaeus monodon
ATATATATATATATTTATATATACACACATGTGTATGTACATTTATATGTATTTATATATAGTTCTGTATATACATAATTAACATATAAAAGGATTTACAATTTGAAACTTCACCTCATGAAACCCAACGCATTTGATTATTTTCTAGAAATGACTGCTCTTCCATCAAAATGAACCCATAATATATATATATATATATATATATATATTTATATATATATATATATATATACATTTATTTTTAAATTATAGTTACATTCATATATTATATATATTTTAATATATAATATTATATAATATATATCTTATATATATAATATAGATAATGTAGTAGTAATAGATGTAATACCCGTGTAAAATTGTACAAAACACCAACTATATATGGCATATGTTATAGGGAGTTTATATTATCTCTATACTTTCCCCCACTAATATATATGTCGTATGTGTAGTGTGTGTCATTTATATTTATATATTATATATTTAAAATTATTATTATTAAAATTTTTAAAATATAATTATTTTACATTTATAAAATATTCTTAATTAGTATTTTATTTATATTATAGAGAGAGTGATGATGATGATAATAAATGAAGAAAAATAGTAGAAACATAAAATTAAGATATATATCAAAATAAATGATTATGTACAATATACTTATATTGTTCATGAAAATAAAATAAAAAATTTTTTAGATTATATATATGCACAAAAATATATATGTATTATTTATATATTAATATATATGTAAATGTATGTATGTATAATAATAAAAATATATAATTATATATATTATATATATATTATAAAATATATATATTTTGGGTTCATTTTGAGGAAGAGAGTCTTTCTAAAAAAAATAAAAATGCTTTTGGGTTTCAGAGTGAAGTTTAAAATTGAAACCCTTTTATTGTTAATTTATGTATATACAGAACTATATAAAAATACTATAATGACTACCATGTTGTATATATAAATTTTATATTTTAAATATATATATATATTAATTAATTTTTTAAAAATTTATATTTTAAAATTATATAATTTATATGTGTGTGTGTGGTGGGTGTGTGTGTGTGTGTGTGTGTAAGTAGAATCAAAATACTTTAAAATTTTTATAAAAACAAAATTATTTGCTGTGTATTTTAAAATTCTATTATTATATTATTTATATATATATATAATATATATATATAATTTTATATATAATATAATAGATGATATTAATAGATAAAACACTTGTAAGGGCCAACAATCTACATACCGGTTTTTTTTACTAAAAAAAAAGGTTTAGAGAGTTTACAAATTAGTAATTTTAAACCTCAAATAATAGCACCCCTTTTTCTAATTTATCCCTGGTCGTGGAAGTGGTCAAGCGTATATCTTTTGAAGCAACCACTTTGTTAAAGTACACTAAAAAGGTATAATGCGCAAAAAAATTAAGTTTTCACGAAAAAATTAAAAATTTAATTTACGTTTTTAGAGTTTTATGGAACACGCCCCAAATCTTTAAAGTTTTTTACTATTTACCATCTCAGTATTTGTTCTGAAATCACCGAAAAAAGAAGACTAGAACTAAAATACTTTTAATTCATTTAATTATTTTAGCCCAAAATAATTTGGGCCTGAAATATCTTAAACTCGTTTTCGCCTGGGGGGAGACGTGAAGGGGAGACGAGGAGGAGAGACGTGGGCTGGCACTGGATTGGAGACGGGGGGCAGACCGTGGGGGGGAAAGGGGAGAGCTAAAAGTGCAAGGCGGAGGCAAGCCCCATAGGGAAAAAGTTCTGCAGAGAGAGTGAGGCTCGTTGTGGAATTTTACTTTTACTGTAAACCAAAAGGCTTCTAAGCCCAGGCAGCGAACTACTTTTATAGTTATAAACATACAAAATTTTTTTTTATATCTAGCTCTGATATTTGAACTAATTAACTTCTATTTTTATATGCTAATTCTTTGAAATTTTGAAATCCCCTTTTAAACTTTTCGAAAAACATAGGTGTTTATTCCGAAACGTTAAAACCCAGAAACCTACGTTCCAACTTATATATACAATAAAAAACCACTACCACACACCACCACACACCACACACACACCACACCACACAATATATATAATATATATAAATATATATATATATAATTATATATATATATATATAATATATATTATATATACATACATATACATAATTACATCATACATATTTATATATTTATATATATAATATTATATATTATTATATAATTTTAATATTGTATATAATATATATTATATTATATTATTTTTATATATATTATATATATATAAAATATATAATATATTTATTTAATAACCCACCACACAACACACATATTATATTCTATATCTATTTTCTATTATCTACATCTATCTATTATATATATTATTATATAAAATTATTTAAAAATTTAGATGTAATGATGTAGATAGAAGAAAATAATATATTATATGTGGTGTGTGGTGTGGTGTTATGTAAATAAATATATATTAAAATATATATAAATATATATATATTTAATATATATATATTATATATAATATATATATACTATATAATATTATATATTATTATTATAATATTATATATAATATATATTATATTGTGTGTGTGGTGTGTTTTTGTGTGTTGTGGTGTGTGTGTGTTATGTGTGTTTTTATGTGTATATAAAGTGTGGAAGTGGATTACGGGGGTTGGAACGTTTGGGAAATAAACATCCTATTGTTTGTCGAAAAGTTTAAAGGATGATTACTGAATTCAAAAAATTTAGCATTAATAAAATACGCAAGTTAATTGTTACAATTTATCAGAGCAAGATAAAATACATAAAAATATTATTAGTTCATATTTAAAACGTATTTTTCGCTCTGGTGTGAGAAGCCTTTTGGTTCTACAGTAAAACGAAATTTTCCACAACGAGCCTCACTCTCTCTGTCACGAACTTATTCCCTCAGGGAGCTTGCCTCCGCCTCGCACGTGTCGCGTCCCCCCTCTCCCTCCACGTGTCATGCCACGTCCCCCAATCCAGTGCCATGCCCCTCTTCCCCCTCGTCCCCATTCACGTCCCCCCTCAGGGCGAAACGATTTTAAAGAATTTTCCGGGCCAATTTAATTGTGAAAAAATACTTTAAAATGAATTTATAATTTTTCTATGTCATAGTCTTCTTTTTTGGGTAATTTTACAAAAAAATCGAATTGTAAATAAAAAATTTAATGTTTTGGTGTTTTCCCAAAACCTAAAGAACGTAAATTAAATGTTTTCTTTCTTACGTGAAATACTTCATTTATTGCGCTTATACCTTTTTGTACTTGAACATAATTTGGGTTTTTCTTAAATAGATAACGTTTGCTCCCTTCCCACGACCAGGATAAGTTAGAAAAAGGGGATGCTTTTATTTAAAAGGTTTTAAACCTACAATTTTAAAAACTTCTAAACCCTTTGTTTTTTAGAAAAAAAACCGGGTAGTAGTATATGTATGGCCATTACATGGTATATCTACTATCTATCTATCTATCTATAATTATAATATATATATATTTATATATATATTTTAATAATTAAATATAAAATATGAATTTTAATATACACATGCATATAATATGTTTTTTGTAAAAAATTATATGTATTATGTATTACTATTTTACACCCCAACACACACCCCCACACACAAACACACACACACTAACATTATATATTTTAATATTTATATTAAAATTAATATATATATTATATATATAATATATTTAAATACACACATGTGTATGTACTTTATATGTTTTAAATTAAGTTCTGTATATACTAATTAAATAAAAAAGGATTTAAAATTTTGAAATTTTCACCTCAGAACCCAACGCATTGATTATTTTCTAGAAATGACGCTCTTCCATCAAATGAACCCATAAATATACATATATATTAACATATATATATATATATATGCATATATATTTATATGTGCATATATATACATCTAAATAATTATGTATTTATTTACATGTAACAATATATATGTATATATATGTACATATATGCATTTATATATTGATATATATACTTATATATATGTATGTCTACATATTTATCTTTCTATTTATCTATCTATCTATCTATCACTCTCTCTATATATATAATATAAAATACTAATTAATGAATATGTTTTATATGAATGTATACATAATTATATATATATATATATATATATATATATATAAATGCACACACACATACACATACGCACATATATATTCATGTGTGTGTATATGTATAGAGATATATAATATATACATCCATATATACATATCGCCATATATATGTATGTGTGTTTCTGTACATATATACACGGATATCTATCTATCTATCTATCTATCTATCTATCTATCTATATATATATATATATATATATATATATATATATATATATATATATATATATATATATATATATATATATGTATATATCATATATATATATATATATATATATATATATATATCTTTATAGAATCATATATTATGTATTTACATATATCTATGTATGTATGTATCTATCTATCAATCTCTCTCTCTCTATATGTGTGTGTGTGTGTGTGTGTGTGTGTGTGTGTCTGTGTTTATATGTGTACATATGTACATACACAAATATACATAGATAGATGTGTGTATGCAATTGTTTAATTAAATATATATAATATATATATATATATATATATATATATATATATATATATATATATATATATATATATATATATGTATATATATTGGCAACAATTTTTTTTATATATTGAACAATAAAAAGTTTTACATTGCATTCCAAGAAGACTGTTCATCAGCAAAGCTAGCTCTGTGCAGAGTTTTGAGTTGTGTCAATGACCAGACTGTGAACCTGGCTTCTCGCGAAGAGTATGTAAAATCATATACAAAGACACACACACACACACACACACACACACACACACACACACACACACACACACATATATATATATATATATATATATATATATATATATATATATATATATATATATATATATATGAATACATCACACACTCAAATATATATACATGTATAAATATATATACATACACTCTATGTATATATTCATACACATATATTATTTATAAATATACATATATTCATATATTTAGATATATATATATATATTATAATATATATATATATATAATATTAGTACACGCATACATACACATATATCTACATATATTTAAAATACAAATATATAAACACTGGGTGGGCAAACCAGCCCAAGTCAGTGCTGGTCCCAAGTCCGGATAAATAGAGAGAATGATTACCTAAAAGGTAACACCGGCACTCTCCGTGGAAAGGAACTGGTGACCCTACCACGTACTCAATCTAAGAGCATCACAACATGGAAACTAAAATTAAGTATCATGCTCTGACCACGGCAGCTCAAACATGAACCTACCCTATAAGAAATATATGTATATATATATATTATATATAATAATTATAATATATATTATAATAATTTAAAATTTTCC
>NC_051429.1:5025475-5032975 GCF_015228065.2 Penaeus monodon
AGGCTGCTCTATCAAACTGAGCACATCAGTGAATAATCTAGACAGATTCATGATATTTGAACCACACATTGACAAAATACACAGGAAGGTAGTGGGTACCCTGGTATATCTTAACCACATAAGAAATAATATCACTACTGAAACTAAAATCATGGTTGTGCAAACTTTAGCTCTAAGCATAATTAACAATTGTTCAAGCATTTGGGGATCGACTAACAACACACACACACACACACGCATATATATATATATATATATATATATATATATATATATATATATATATATATATATATAAGTGTACATATATGTGTATATATATAAATTTACGTATATATCCATATAATATGCATATATATACATGCATACTTAAATATACACATATATCTTATATATATGTAAATATATGTATAGATATACAGACATATCTATATATAAATATAAATATAGTTATATATACATATACATACATATATATATATATTATATATATATATATAGTAAAATATAATATATATATATATATATATATATATATACACACACACATATATATATAGATCTATATATATATAATATATATATAATTATATATATATATATAGATATATATATATATATATGTTCTATATTATATATAATATATATATATATATATATATATTATATATATATATATACTATCATATCTATGCGTGTGTGTGTGTGTGTGTGTGTGTGTGTGTATGTATATAAATATATTATAATATATAATATATATATATATATATATATATAATATATATATATATATATATATATAATGTTTGTGTGTGTGTGTGTGTGTATACGGATATATGGCTGCACATATATGTATATATGTGTATATATATACATATGATATGTATATATAGTTGCATATCATATGATAAATATGTAACTATGTGTATAAAATTTGGATATATGTGTATATATTATTATTACAAACAAAAATGATATAACAACATCAAAGCGTACAGTAATTATTTCAACTCACCGAAAAATTATGATTTCCGAGCTCTCGTACTTGTCCCTTATTTTGTGAGTCAAATTACTCACTAAATGGCCAGCGGACCTTCTGTTCCGCTGCCTCGACTGGGAGAAGCCGTATGCTTCTACAGTAAAAACGTAATGTTCGACAAAATGAGTCTATACTCATTATAAACAGCGAGGCCTTCGCTCTCTGTCCCGAAATTCTCCTCATGGAGCTTGTCTCACCGCGTATCCGCGTCTCGGCGTCTACGCGTACTCCCCGCTCTCCCCTCCAAGTCTGCCTGTCCACTGTGTCCCCTCAGGTGGTACGATGTTTAAATATTTTTCTTGGCCTAATAATTAGTTGTCACTAAGACAACATTAAATGAATGTATAATTATTCTAGTATCATGATCTATCTTTGTTCGGTGAATTACAAATTACAAATACTGAGATGTGCAAATTGTAAATGCGTAATGATTTTGGTCATGTTCCATAAAACTCTAAAAGAACGTAAAATAATAATTATAATTTTCTTTTGTGAAATACATTATTTATTGCGCATTATACTTTGCTAGTGTAATTGAACATAAGTTGGTTTGCTTAAATAACTATGCGCTCTGACTCCCTTCCGCGACCAGGGACAAGTATAGAAAATGGGATGTTTGGGATTTTGAAGTGGAAAATAAACAGGTATATAATATAGTGTGCCCATTACAATATATATAATATAAAACACATAGTTAAATCGTACATAACTGTGTATCATATAACAGTGCAGATTATCCCACATGTACATGATTTGCAAAACACAAAATACAAATTTTTCCCAAAGACCTTACCTTATGAAAGCGACCTCATTCATTCTCAACAGTTACCTTCCAGCCCCTGCCTGACTACACTGTCTTTCCCTGCGCAGCAATGCAGGCAACTCACCCTAGGGTCGCTTGGTTTCTTTTGGTTTCTCGCTGCAGTTTTCTTAATTCCTATGACAAGAATAATTAAATTTTCTCCATGATAAAGTATGACAATGCCAAATGAAAGAATATGTGATATTCACTTAACCCATTTCCATCAGAACCTGTAATGGCCATCTATGTGTTTATGCACAGAAGGCTCTTTGTCAATTATAAAACCTGTGTGACCACCTTATTTCCTTTTTTGGGGGTGCTTTCTTTTTTTGTTTTTCTAATGACATACATATAAAAGTTGCTATTATTATTGCTGACATAGTTATCGTTATGTTATGCACTTTCTATGATGTACGATTTATATTTATATTTAACCTAGTATAATTACAGTAGTTACAGCATATGTACAAAGTCAAATATATGCAAAACTGTAATCACGATTGTCCACGCCTGAGCAGATAGCCAGGGTGGTAAATAAACTTAACTTGTCTGAGGGATTTCACATAAACCTGATCCCAGGTGCTAATAGTACAATGCATCTTAACCAATAAACCAAACTAACCTTAAAATGTAGTATTTATACACTACAATCTATTTATTCCGTGGACCTTCGACCCCATATTAATATATAAGTCTAACCAGGGGTATTTACTCTTGGGCCAATGGTAATACATGCGCCTAGCCAGGGCATTTACCCTCAGGCCGATGGTAATAAATGCGCCAACACAAAAAAAAAGTATCAAACCCACTGTTCGGTAAAATCTACGGGATTTCTGCCCACTGGACCCCCATGTTAATATATATGTTAATATATATGCCTAGCCAGTGCCATTTACTACTGGGTCCATGATAATACATGCGTCTAGCCAGGGCCATTTACTACTGGGCCCATGGTCATACATGCGCCTAGCCAGGGCCATTTACTCCTGGGCCCATGGTAATACATGCGCCTAGCCAGGGCCATTTACTCCTGGGCCCATGGTAATACATGCACCTAGCCAGGGCTCTGCACCCTGGACCCCCGTGGCATTCCATGGCTCCATCGCACTCCAAGCTGAGCTCCTTCACAGCTGAGAGGTTTCTTTCAGATTAGTCACCCAATTCCCACGCTATATATTACTGTATTTGCCCCACGCAGGTCGTACCTTCTAACCTGCCGTGAATGCGTGGTGGATTCTCTGTCGCCCAGGCCAGACCTGCTATCAATACTGTGTTCTTATATTAGTTATTTTATTAGTTATTTTATTACTTATTTGATCAGTTATTAGGGCTGGGAGGTGGCGGAGGGAAGAGCCCACTGCGGTTGACGATACAAGGACCTGTTCTCAATATTATGTTCTTATATTAATCATTTTACCGCACAAATTCCCTGGAGCCTTCCATGCCATTCTCTGCCATTGGGGTAAAAAATGTGGGGTTTGGGGAGTTTTGGAAGCACAATTCCCATATGAATAATACCTATATATTTACAAGAGATCGGGATCCATCTATAACAAAAATCATTGTGATCAGTTCAGCAGAAGTTTTCTAAAAAAAAATTATCACCATTTCGCTACTGTTAACACAGCGGAGTTTTGTTTGTCTTTGCCGGAGCACTAACAGAAGAAACGACCCTCAATTTGGTAGTGGCAGTAGTTCCAGCCCTTTGTCATTGTGATTTGTTGCTAAGCCTCAAACTAGACTTCAGAATGTACTTAATCTATAAAAATGCGACGGGAAACAACAGTATAACAGCAGCAAACTACGAAGGGAGATTCCACTCCAGAGAGGACTGTTTCGAAAGTCAGAGTCAGAGTCGAAGCTTCAACTTTACCCAATTACTTATAAATCTTTTTACCCAATTACTATAAAATGAGGGCTGAGGTCCAAGGTAGGGTCGATTCCCTACACTGGACCCCAGTCTCCATCTCCTGAGCTCCCCTTCGACAACGAGCAAGGGATTAGGGGGGTTTGGTCATGTGATAACAGTGAAGCAATCAGATCCAAGGGGTTAAGATTCTAATGCAGTCTGTGCCATGTTCATAATAAAAGGATATCAAAATATCAGCTTCATTGATTTTTCCTTTAATTTTTAAGGTACAAAGGATTCTACAAAACTGCCCAAGGGGTACAGGTGAACATAAAGGCTGGGCACCCCCAACCTAATGACTAACAAAACTAATAGATTTTTCAGCCTCCCCAATCAGTGCTCAAAAATAAAAACATTTTTAAAGCATTTCAGCATTTGGGTTTTGCCTTTTATGTTATACGACCACAGACATGTAAAAAAGGACAGACAGCTGGAGTTTTTCGAGAGGAAGAATTACATTAAAAAAATGATGATTTATGTAAAAATAATAAAAACAAAAATAAAAAGGATTTGTATAAAAAGATAGTAATAATGAAAAAAAAAACAGAAAAAAGGAAAGGGAAAAACCATGGACAGATAACCGATGTATTTGATGTTTGTAAGCGACACTGAGTTGGGGAGCACCACATCGCCAATTAAGCGAGTGGCCACCGAAAGCCCAAAAATTTTTGAGTGACACAGAGTTTTGGAGCCCGCGTCACCAATGTAGCGAGACGAGAGATGGTTTGGGGTGGGTCAGAAAAAAGGGGGTTTAGTTTGCTGGTTTATTTCTTAAAGACAGATTGGCCCCCCCAAAAACCCCTGCCCCCCGGTGGGGGACGAGGTGGTGGAGCGGGGACCCTGTTGGCTTGGGCTGTCTCCGCGTGTCTCTCTCTTCTCCCTTATGGCGTGTCCTTTTATGCGGGGTTTCCCCTTCGGGGACGATTTTGTTCCGGCAAAATAGAAACCCGGCGACATCTGCGTCCTCCCCAAGGAGAAGGCTGCGGTTTGGGATGGGGGTGGAAGGTACATCCGGTCTTGCACGTATTTTTACGTGGTGTGTATGGGGTTATAAATTTAATTTTGTGTGTGGGGTGTGTGTGTGGTGTGTGTGTGTGTGTGTTTGTGTGTGTGTTTTGTTATTTATATAATATATATATATATATATATTATATATTTAAAATTATATATATTATATTGTATGTATGTATGTATTATACTTGTATTGGTGTGGTATTTTAATTTTAAAGAATGTAAAAAAATTATGTGAAATTCCATATAATGTTCATTACTTATTTAAAAAACCGCCACCCAAAATCCTCACACTGCTGAGCCATTGTCAATGGAATGTAAAGTTTGAAAGATGGTTTATTGTAATGCATGAGGTATCATGAAAATGGATAGCTTCACATACAAAAAAGGGCATTTAATCCCTTTTGATTATTTCTAAAAAATTACATATGTATTTCTGAAGATGTAGGGGAATGTTTCAAATATATATCAAGTGGTGCATATATTCTTTTCCATTTATGCCCTTTTCAAGATATTAACAATAAGTTTTCCTGAATCCTTTCTCATGGTATTAGGAAACTACAATTGCCAACTAATATATTTCAGACATATACACAGATAAATATACATGCAGATGGAAATATAAGTGTGTGTTTGTGCGTGTGGACCTTTTAAATTAAAAATTTTTTCCCTTAAACCATCTTTCCTCAATATTATATTATATAAATTTTTATATTTTATATATATTTAAAATATTTTAAATTTATATAATTTACTAATTTTCTCCTGTAACCTTGATCTTTTAAAAAAAACATGCGAGAAGTCGTGTATAAATCAGCCACCATCCACGTCTGTGACTTTTATGACTATGTAATTTATATCTTTAAATATATATAAAAATAAATGACTATATAATATATTGTAATATATATATTTAAAAAATATATATATATTTTTTATATATATATATATATAATTATAGATATATTTATAAAATTTTATACAAAATCTATATTATATTTTATATTATATATATATATATTATAAAAATATTTTCAAATATATAATATATTATAATTATATATATATATATATATATATATATAATATATTATATCTATTATATATAAAATTATAATAATATAATTAAAATATATAATATATATTATATATATATAATATATATAATATATATATAAAATACTCTCTATATATATATATTTTAAAATAAAATATATATAAAATCTATTATTATATATCTATAATTATATATTCACCAAAATTATATATATATATATTATATATATATATTATATATATATTATATAGTCATATTATTATATATATAGTATATAGTCATATAAATATATATAGTCATATAAAGTCACAGACGTGGATGTCGTTGGCTGATTTATGTGTGTGTTCCCGCGTGTGTAGTTGTGTATTTATTTCTTTGTGTGTGTGTGTCCTGTGTGTATGTTTGTGTGTGTGTGTTTTTGTTTGTGTATGTGTGTTTGTGTGTGTGCTGTTTTTGTGTTTTCTTTATGTGTGTGTTTCTGTGTGTTTGTGTGTGTCTGTGTGTGTGTGTGTGTTTGCGTGTGTATATGGGTTTGTATTTGTGCGTTTGTTTGTATGCATATTTGAATTTGTGTGTGTTGGTTTGCTATACATATGAACTGTCATGTTCCATGAGTCATGGCCAAAGTTCCACAGAACATGAAAACTGTCAGCAAAGGAATGTGAAGATTCAAATGAACACTTTTCATTGTTGTTGATAAAAAAAACAAAAAAATATATGAATGACTGTGATTTTGAAACAGCACATTTCAATAAAATCTTCACCAAATACACACACACAAAAAAAAAAAAAATAAAAAACACACATATATATGATGAGGATATATTGAATAAAAAGATAGTGAAAAAGAAAAGAGGCAAATGAATAAGACAAAAAGATAATATATAGTCATCAAGATAGATAAACTGATTGTTGTATAAAGAGGAACATTAATGAAAATATATATGTACATAAATATACACACATTTGGTTCCTCTTGTAATTATGAAACTAAAATCATGGTTGAAGCTAAAATCCTCTTTTTAAAATAGCCAAATTACTTACACATCAGTCACCATTTTAAAAAGAGGCAGAGGAGCGGTTTCCTCAAATGCTATGAAAAATAGTACTTTTGACTGTCCTTGATCAGTGACATGAGTTAACCTAAACAAATGTTCCATGGAGACTTAAATATAAGTCATAATGATAAAAATGTATGGTTAAAAAGGGCAACACATTAAAATGATATGCAAAATATAAAAAAAATGTCAAGTGCATTCCTTTTAAATGAAATATTAAGAATATAAATATAATTAAAACCAGTATGTTTTTAAAGAACTTTAAAGAATATTAATTAAATATACACATAGACATTACAAATACTATGGGAAATATAAATAAAAGAGAGATCCTCCCAAAAATTTTAGAGCATTTCTTCACTTTTAAATTCAAGGGGAAATTATTTCCTTTTAATAATACATGTTGATAATGGCTCATTCCTTTATGTAACAATATATATATCCCACATCAAACGTTATTCAAAACCTTACAGCTGTTTGGATTCTCTTTTGTATGTACTCTCATGTTTTGGCATCAGGTAATGATACTAAGAGATTTCATTTCATACATGCTTCTGTTTTGTATGTCTCTCATGTGCTTCACCATAATTTGTTTCCAGAAATGCATGATTGCAAATCTCACAA